>NC_092871.1:88853791-88993748 GCF_032062135.1 Pyxicephalus adspersus
GGAACTGGAGAATGATTTTTTTTTCATGGGTTTCCTGCGCAACAACCTTTCTCTTCCACACTCCATGTTTCAATAAAACCCGAGTCTGTGACCTGATAAATCCAAAAACATGTGCCAGGAACCCAAAACCAAAAGGTTTGGGCAGTGGAGAGGGTACAGCATACAGGAGAATAATGCTATGGACATTTTGTGACGTCCAACCAGCACCTAATACGGTGTTGATGACTTGGACATTCCTGTGAATAGGGTATAGAGATATATTGTGCAGTATACTAGAGCAGCGGTCACCAACCTTTCGGCCCTCACCGACCAATAAATTCATATTTTTAAATCTCGCGGACCATTAATATGAAATAAAAAGACAAATACAATTGTATAATAATGATCTTCCTAATGGTGCTGACAAGGACTGTGGCGGCTCTGATTCATTGATCGGATAAGTGAAGTATTACTATTGTTATTATTATCATTAGTTGTATTATCTTTGGTATTACTAGAAATATAAAATATTAGTTTGCTTTTCTCACTCATTATGGGTTTATTTCATTCTAAGACCAAACAAGAAATGATAATTATCAAAGTCAGACTATTTGATGCCGTTATATATAACAGATATAGAAAATACACAGCTAAGGTCACACTTACCTAAATCTGAGAAATAAACAAATAAAACAATGGGATGAATACTGAAGCGTACGGCTCGGTAACGGTTCCTCATACAATTTACCACTACACTGACGTCACGCTGCGCCTGCCTTGTTTTCCCGTCTCTAGTACAGTTTGTGAATTTACTGTAATATAAAGATGAAAATTGTCAGTATAAAAATTTTTTTTATAATATTGTTTTTGTTTTATTAACCACCTGAGCGTTACACTGAGGTCTAGATTTCTGTTCCAAAAGCGTTACAGGTTTTCATGAAATTTTTTTTTTAAATTGTAGACCTGTAAGTTACAGAAATATGTCCGAATAGGGTTCTAGTAGATATCATGAATAGGACCCGACGCTGGAACACGGAACCGACGCTGGATTAGCACAGCGGGACCAGGTAAGTGGGGATTTTAGTGTAGGCGAAAAAATACGGGCTTAACCAAAAGAGCAAAAATATTTAGTGCGAGAAATTACGGGCTTAGCGGTTAGGGGGTTAAGAATAAAACATAAAAATTGCAAATAATCTCCAATTTTTTCTGTGGACCAGCGGTTGGTGACTGCTGCACTAGGGAAAGGAGGGGGGTCTGTATTTTCCAAAAAAAGTTTAGGAGGGTGCATAGACAAAAACTGTTAAGGAGAAGCAAGTAGGAGGCCCTGCATCTAAAACTGGTTTTGTTCCTCAGTGAAGGAGTCAATGTTTATGCTGCTTGCTCTCCAGCACCAAGGACCCTCAATGGTCCCTCGGCCAATGGAACGAGCAAGGAGTTGAGGAGCACCAGGCCAAAATCATGAAAGTACAAGCATGCGTAGTTCATCACAGAAGCCCAAAAATAACAAAAACAATGAGCCAATATGCTTGAAGGGCTTCATTACCAGGACTCAGATTTTTGGTTCTGTTGGGCTCCTTTGGGGGGGGTCACAGCAGGACCGGCCAATAGCAGCAACAGAGAAAACTTCTGGTGGGTCCCAGTCATTTGCACCCCAAAAAAGTTTGGATGGGCCACTGATGACTTATGAAAAATATAAAATTCCAGAATACCTTCCGCGGGGGTCCAGGACCCCAATCGGGCCCCAGGGAAGAGGTGGGAAGGGGATCATTCAGGTCTGGAATATTTGAGATTTCTTCAGCATTTGGGTTCCAACAGTTAAATCGGAAAAAGACGAATTGATAGAACAAACGCCCTCTCGGAGTGGAAATGATATGCAAATTATATCCGAGGTATAGGCTCGTATTGCAGGTAGAGAATTAAAATTCAGCACCCAACCTGGGTGACATACATAAGAAGAGCCGGGATGATACCTCATGAATACATTCATCCAATAATCAACACGGTGAAACATTCCTTGGATCGTAAATTAAAATAAGTTGTATAACCGAGAATGGAACCTTGGTGCCCTTGGTGGGGGTTGAGTGGATAGGAATGAAACATGTGTGAATAAGAGAGGGAAAAAATTCACAGGAGTAGCAAAAACTTACCAGATCCACTAAAGTTGAGGGAAAAAAAATTTGTGTAAAATTTTTGGCAAAATATGGGACAAGATGTGGCTCGAAAGAGCCTGAATGAGATCAGGAAATGTAAAAATGGGTGAATAAATATAAATAGGGATTTTACATTAAAAATGAAAGTTGTTTTCTATACACAAAGAAAACTAGATGTCATCAGGGATTTATATCTTCTCTACCCAAAGGTGATTTGTCTATAAAAGTCCTGGTTTTACACCACAGTCCATGATACGTCACAGCTGTCCCCGCCATACAATGACACAGCATTTCAACCACTTCTCTTTTCACTTCCCTAGGATATGTATCACTTTATCAGTGCAGCAGCTGGTCACACCCCCTCTCATGTCAGTCACAGTCCCGACCACACCCCTTTTGTGTCAGTCACAGTCCCGACCACACCCCTCTCGTGTCAGTCACAGTCCCGACCACACCCCTCTCGTGGCAGTCACAGTCCCGACCACACCCCCTCAAGTGTCAGTCACAGTCCCGACCACACCCCCTCTCATGTCAGTCACGCTCCCGACCACAAATCCTTTAATGATACTCACACTCACGGCCGCACCCCCTCTCATGCCAGCCTTGCTACAGACCATACCTCCTCTTAGGGTAATCAAATTCCCGATCACACCCCCTTACCGTGTCGATCACACTCCCGGCCACACCCCCTCTCATATTAGACATATTCTCGGCCACACCTCCGCACGTGGCCCGACACACCTCCTCCACATGTCGTGGCCACACCCCTCTTTTGTCAGTCACGCTCCCGGCCACACCCCCTCTCATATTAGACATATTCTCGGCCACACCTCCTCACATGGCCCGACACACCCCTCCACATGTTGTGGCCACACCCCTCTATTGTCAGTCACGCTCCCGGCCACACCCCCTCTTATATTAGACATATTCTCGGCCACACCTCCTCACATGGCCTGACACAGCTCCTCCACATGTCCTCGCCACACCCCCTTGAAGAACTATTCACTTCTAGGCATCAGCGATGGGTGGGGCAACCCTCAGCCAATCAGAGGCGCATATTTATCTGTAGTGGGTGTGGCGCTGCGTGTTCCGGAAGTCGGTGGCTGAGGAGGTGTTGTGTTGTTGTCGGTCGGTGGAGTCATCTGTGGGCCCGGTGTTACGATGATGGAACCCCTGGCCTCGTCACTCGGCTCTCCGCCGGTCCCTGCGTTTCTCCTCAAGCTGTGGGCGCTGCTGGAGGACCCGACCAATAGTGACGTCATCACATGGAACATGGTAACCATAACACAGCTGTACATGGGGTATGAAGGGGGAGCTTCTTGTCACAACCCTTCATTCATAGGACCCTGAAAGAGTCACCTTCTCTGCTCAGGAATACAAAATAACAGGTTCTCTTTAAAACCCATCCCCCACCCCACAGTAGGCTCCCCTCCCCCACCTTTGTAGCACCCATCACATGACCGTGTTCACGCCTGGTGATTGGCATGTTAGGCCCCAGTGGTGCATCATGGGAGGAGGTCACATGACTCCGCTGTTTGGGGTGAAAAAAGTGAGATTTCTCTTTAAAGTTATTTACCCTCACTTCCTGTCTGGCTGACAACATACAGGAAGTGAAGGAAAATCTGCAGCACAGACAGAAATACTTCAGAGTACTTTGGGCGGCCTGGTAACACTACTCATCCCATTTTACTACAGCTTACACGAGGCTGACAACCCTGCTCTGAATTCAGAAGAGTTCCTTAGCGTTGTCACCCTGTCACAGGAAGCTGCTGTGACAAGATTAACTGGTATTTTCATGACTTGAAGAGTAGGAGAGAGTAGGAGAAGACTGGAAGGTGAATTTGGTTTTGTACCGCCAAGGCTGCTCTCAGGATATTTCATTTGCATATTCCCGCCCCCTAAACGAGTGCCATCCAAACCTCATGCTCCATCAGGGGGTGTGGCACACAAGCAAGTTATCATGTGCTATGCTAGGTGGGCGTGTCCGTCAAGCAATGCAAGTAGATCACCTGGCAACCCAATGCGCTGTTTGGGACCTGGCAACAGGTCCTTTGGTTGTGAAGGACGCCCTCTACTGATGCAGGGCAAGATCAGTGCAGGTGTCATGCCATGCCTTAACTGGAGGAGGCTTTAAAGATGGTGGCACCGTACCAAGGCAGGGATAACGCAGGGTCCAATGGGGGTTTGTAAGCATGCAACCATATGCGCATGTGTACCGCTGTGCACCTTGGTGAGAAGCACAATAATTGTTTGCTGTATCATGTTGCGGCTGCTGGTTCGGTAACACGGCGGGTTCCGGTATGATCTACCTGCCAAGCACAGCACCCCGGAGCCCTGAAGCAGCATGCACGCTGCTGGCTAAAGCTGTCCTGTCTGGAAATGCACTGATCGGTATCGGCCAAACAAACTCCATGCAGGTTGTATCCTGGCTGAGATCTCTACTGGTAAACCCCAGTACTGCAAAGGAGTGCTAGCTGCAAAACCACCATGCCACCAAATGTTATGGGCTGACCCAGGACCCATCTGGCAGCCAAAGGGGTAAAACATTGGCCAAAAAACATAAATCCCCCCCCCCCCCCTTCCCATTGCCCACTCTGATGAACGCTGTTGAGGTTGTGATCATTGCAGAAAGAGGCAAAGTGACCAAAGATGGCGGCGCCCTGCGCTGGAGCGCGGTCGAGTGAGTCTTGCAGCTTTGGTTCCACGTTGAACAGATCTGAAATATTCACTTCCCAGACTGTCCAATTCCCTGCGCTGTCCTGTAGGGGGCGGGCAGGAGGAACCACACAAGCCAGGGATATCGCCATCATTGTTCGGGCACTGTTGACCCCTTTTTTTCTTTTGTCTCCGCAGGATGGCCAGAACTTTTGCATTTTGGATGACCAGCGCTTTTCCAAAGAAATTCTTCCCAAATATTTCAAGCACAACAATTTGTCCAGCTTCATCCGGCAGCTGAATATGTGTAAGTAGGAAGTGGACTGTGTGTACTGATACATTGCTATGCTTGTGCGGGTTTGCTAAGGGAGCGCGTACACTTAGCAAAGTGTCAGGGCGGCTAAGTCATGGCTAAGTACATCTTTAAAGCAAAACCAGCCCCCGCTGTTTTCGGTCCCAGGGCGCCGCCATCTTCTTCCTTCTCTTCCTTGATGCAAGTTTTGGCAATCTTGATTGGCTGGGCTGGAGTGATGTAACTGCAGCACAGGCGCTCAGGTGCCCCTTGCAGTGTTGCCCTACCTGATCTCAAATTTTGAGATCTTAAAGCGGACCTCTCACCACAATTTTTTCTTTATATAAAAAGTATGGCTAACCCTTCTATACAAAGTAAAAATGTTTTCTTTTTTTTTTTTTTAATCCCCTCCCCTTCTAAAGACTGAATGGGAACACAGAGCTTCCTGGGATACCTACGTCAAATATCCCCCAAGGCTTCGGGTGCTCTTTCTGCGCATGCCTGAGATTGGGCATGGGACTTTTTAGCAGGGTATCTGGATACTTTCCCCTGCTGAAAGGAAGCAATGTTATTGGCTGATATAACTGTAGAAGTGGGCTGCTTCTACAGTTATATCGGCTGCTGCTCAAAGGGGCAGCTGCAGCCGGGGGTCTACTAGAAGTAATGTTGACACTGCCGCTGATCAGGAGCACTCCAGCATTGCCGGGGAGGGAGGCCCGCCATGTTTTTCTTTGAAATTTCATGTAGAACACAACAGTCCTTCTCTGGGAAGGATTTTGATTGGCTATTTTTTAATGAATGAAAAACACACACAGGTCTGCTCAAACTCCTAAAATATATCTGCAGTCCATTGCTCAGCTGTTACCATTGCCTGAGGAGGCGTAAAGACCCTTCAGTGATCTGAAGTCATTGAGTCATTGATTATAAATGGTGAATGAGCAATATGAGCAGGGTGGCAGAAAATTAGGAAGGTACACAGCTGAATGTTCCTAGGTCGGTGTCATAACTATAAATAACGTTCTTCTGTCATGTGGCATTAAGGGGCCTATTGCAGCACACTCTGAAATAAGAGACACGGGATGTAGATTTTGGCGAGGACAACATCCTCTGGTGGTTTCTTTCCTGCTGGTCTATTCTCCTTGACAGGTGAACCTCCCAGGTGGGGGTAGCCAGTCTTTGTTCCTGTCTGACAGGTAATGGTAGTCCCTGGTTACAAGGAGATGCAAACTCACCTGCTGACTTGTCTGCAACAGTTTCACATGCATGAGGCAAACCGCTCCAGGCACTACGGTTTCTCTAAGAAACAGGTGATGCCCCTTCTTCACAAATGCGTCTTGCCTGCCTGATTGCTCCGGGTTTCACAGGCCAGGATAGTTGGATATCCGTGGAAAACAAAGCCCACGCTATGCATGAGCAGCTCAGCTTTGTTTACCAGAGATACCCATCAGTCCCTGGTTGCCTTTGTGTATGCCGGGAATAAATAAACTCCCACATACCTGCGGCCCGAGGTATGTCATCTCAGCACAGCCAATCAGGAGGCCAGAAAATCTTCTCAGAAAAGAAAAGAATGGTGGCACCCTGGAAACGTGAATTTCACAGTTTTATTTCTGATTTAAACATTACTTCTTCAAGCCTTGAGGTATCAGACATCACTGGGTAGGCTACATTCCTCTGCATGTCTTTTAGTGAACCATAAGTGCCTATAATTCTTGACCTTTTTTTTTTTTTTTTTTTTTTGGTACAAACCCCTGCATTTGAGGGGATACCCCACAAGACCGGGCAGTCTGGAAATGCTGTGACCCATCCTCCAGTCATCACAATTTGCCCCTTTTCACAGTCTGCAATCTGAACATTCGTCCATTTTTCAAGTTTCCAACACCTCGCCTTCAAAAACTCTTCGCTCTCTACCTCATGTACCCCCACCCCCCTTCCCTACCAGTCATTGTAATTAAATCACCAGCTTTATTCACCTCATCCGAGTTTCTGGTTTATTGTTTCATCTGATCGATGGATTTATAGCAAACATTTTCAAATAACTTTGACTTATTTTGTGCAGAATTGAAATCCCTGAAGTCCAGACAGCTGTCAGAAATTACAATGGCGTTCAGCTATGCTGCTGTGCGGCTGCTTTTCTTGTAATAAGAGGCTTAGTATTCTCTATTATTTCTTCTGAACATTGTATATTATAATTTTTCATGCAGCAATACATAATGTCTGTGCGTTTTGAATACTAATATATGTCCAAGAGCTTTCAGACCCAGTAATTCCCACTTAATTCATCCATCTCATTATTCTTTTTTATTTTCCCTGCAGATGGCTTCAGAAAGGTGATGAGTCTGGAAAGTGGACTCGTCCGATCGGATCGCAACTCCACCATTGAATTTCAGCACCCGTTTTTTAAAAAAGGAAAAGCGGAGCTCTTAGAACATATCAAACGCAAGGTGAGGGGTTTATTTTGTAATTATTGAGTAACATTGGCTGATGAGGTATGAGATAAATATTAAATATTCTCACTGTGATCGGTGTCTTCGGTAAGATAAATGATGATCCCATGCAAATGTTAAAGCAGACTTATTAGCAAAATTTTTACTTTACATAAAAGGGTAGGTTAAAAAAAAAAAGGTAATGCCCCTTCCTGCCACAGTGATAAAGACAGATTGGAAGAGCAGAGCCTCTTGAGATACCAATGTCACATCCCAGGAGGCATCTGGCTGCTTTTTATTCACATGCCTGAGATTGTACATGTGCAGGAGGGGCTTTTATCCATATAGGAAGAAAAAGTTGTCAGTCTCGCACAAGGAGATCTGCACGTTATCATCCCATTTATATCAGCTATATCACCCAAACTTGGTGAGTGTGGCATTAGGTGACATTGGCAGAAGATGGCGGTGCCAGGCGCTTCCTCTCCGCTGGGACGGAGGTAGATTACAGGACGGTGCGGGACCCAATCTGGAAAAGATGATAATGAAAGATGAAATTAAATAAAGACACCACCTACATTACAAAATAAAAGTAATGAATATTATGTTTTCCAACTTCCAATGTTGAATTGTGAATAAATAAGAATTTTGTTTCATCTATAGATGCCTTCTACAATAAAATCTGATGACCCTCACTTGTCACAAGATGAACTGCAAAGGGTTGTTTCTGAGCTACAAGAGCTAAAAGATGTCCAAAACAATATGGATGCAAAGTTGGAAAGCATGAGGCGGTATGTACTGACATCACGAAATTATTCAAATTATAAATTGTTGTTTGCAAAGCCGGATGAAAGGTTTCACAGATTGCAGTATATGTTAGCAGAGAACAACGTTTTTCATTGCCCTGGAGCACTCCATTATACACATCAGACTATCTCACCTGTGTGAGCTTGTTGGACATCTCATTCCAAAACCATAGCTATTAATATGGAATTACTCCCCTTTTACAGAGGCAGCATTCTCCAATCTTCTAGGAAGCCTTTGTACAAGAAGTTGGTTGTGTCTGTGGGAAATTGTTTCTATTCATGAGGTCAGGTACTGAAAACCTGGCTTACTATTCCAATGCATTCCAAAGGCTGTGTTTTCCCCGGCCCCTTTTAGTTAGGTGCACCACCCTGCACCTTTCAGTAACCACCTGGCTGTTTTTGGGTGGTTACTGAAGAGTTGGCTCACAATCCCTTCTGCAAAATTCTGTCATACCTGCCCGATTGCTGGCAACAAAGCTGCTCCTGCCCTGCTTTGGGTACCCGGCAGTCCCAGCTTTCCTTGCATGTTCTGAGGATGTATGAACTCCCCAATCAGGGATGAACATGGCCAAAGATTGCCTTTGGAAGGAAGATGACAATATAGCGGCAGCGCCTCTGCATTAGTGTAAGTACACACGTCCAATTATTCTCGGCCGATACAAGCTGTCAGGCTTGTTTCGGACAAGATACTGTGATGAGTTTATCTGATGTTCATGGATTCGTCCTGGTGGAAGAAGGTTAATGACTGAAGTTATTGGGGGAGGAGAGCGCATTGGGGTGCGGTTCGTTCATTCTGCCTTCTCCATACAGCAGAACTGCGCTGTATGTACAAGGCTCTTTCATTCATCTTTCAGTTGTTTGTCTCTGGAAACGATCCTAAAAGATAAATTCACATAATTTTTACAATCGAGTGTGTATATAAAGCCATAGAACTTCGATAAGAAAGTGGCATGAGTTCAGCTCTGCTTTAGGGTCAGGACTGCAATATCGAAAAGACAGAACACAAATGGTAGGCTTATCAGTAGTATTACCTGTGATCTCCTTGCAGCTTATCTTTCTCTTAATGTTGACTTACCATGCATTGTTCAGCATTTTGTCACTAGGTGTCCTCTATCTGGGTAGAGGATGGGGTTTGCTTGCAGAGCTTCTACCAATGCAGAACAGCTGTTATGATTTACTGTTTTCTGTTTTACACCATAACAATGTCAAATATGTTTAACTTGTAGGGAAAATCAAGCCCTTTGGAAGGAGGTGTCCTCGCTCAGAAGGAAACACAACCAGCAACAAAAACTTCTTACAAAGGTAAGCTGGACCCAATCACATGGGTGATTGTACAAATGGTTACAAGGCAGGGGGACGCCTTCCAGTCCCTGATCATCTACCTCCTGTACGCACCTAACGTAGAAATGTATATCAGCGACACTCATTTGAAGAGGTTACAGAAGGCAGGTGGCAAGCATTCACCTGCTGAAACCCACCAGCCTATATTCCTATACAAGTAGTCTATGTTTAACAACTTACCTGTTTACTGACCACCCCCACTTAAGACCAGCTCCACCGACATGTATATCGTACAAGAACTGTACAGTGTACATCCATGCAGTGTCTTCTCTTCAGTCATCCAGGCTCAGTCTTCCTCCACCTTCCACAATCCCCGGTCTGCAGGCTGTCGGTGAACTTGTCACTGACAGGCGCTGCTACTCTGCGGATCAAGTCTTTCCTATGCTTCTTACTTAACAGCGGTCATTAGGCGAGAAGCATTTGTTTTACACAGACCATGCCTTCATGATACATCAAAACCATGGCCATCTTCTCCCAGTTGTTTTTTTTTTTTACTTACCTACCCTATTGAAGCCTATTAGAGCAATAAGAAAGGGTCTCCTTAAATCTCCTACGCATACTAGCTTTCATAGATTTCCCCCTCCCCCACAACTATCATTTTTGCACTGAGTATGGGTCCAGAAATATAATTTTTATTTATATAGCTCCAGCTTGTTACGTAGTGATGTACAATAGATAGTGGCTGTAGATGACATGTCTGCATTCTTCACCAAATACAAAGTATGACATTAGAGGAGGGAGAGGACTCAGCTTACACTTTAAAAGCTTATGACAATTTTCTGCCTACTAACTTCAAAAATAATGTGCTTTTTTTTTCTTTCAGATCTTTCAGTTTATTTTGAGCCTAATGAGGGGAAATATTGTCATGGGTTCTAAGCGAAAAAGGTATTTATATATTCCTGTATTAAAATAATTGATTTACATTATGTGTAAACAAAACCTGACCTGATGGAAGATTGCAGGCAGAAAAAAGTCCCAGATCATTGCTGCGGAACCCAACCAGCCGTTTTCAGTTTTAGGATTTTGTAACTCCTGACAACGACTCCATGACAATCCTGACAAGCGAGTCAGTTTATTGTGCTGAAATGATAAATATTGCCCCACATTTGTAGCCCCTAAGGACCTAAATTAGGAACTGAAGACAACCTATACCGGGGACATTTGAAATAATTTTCAGAACTTGGGGAAACTCTGCTAATAATTGTTTAGTAAGTTGTCACTGAACCACCCCCCTTTTTTGCCCCGGTGGCCAGCAGGACAGGGGCACCCTTTTTTGTCAAGGTGCTCAGCGGGACAAAGGCCCCCCCTCTTTTTGCCCTGGTGTGGTGCCCAGCCTGAGGAGCCCCCCCCCCCAATTGCCCTACTGGCCAGAGGGACGAGGTCCCCCTCTGTTTGCCCTCATGGCCAGCTGGACGAAGGTGTCCAATGTGATCAGTAAAAATAATGCAACTTGAGTTATCCCTGTAAAGACACCGTCCGCTGATCACTGTCTTAGGAACATCTGAAAAATACCCAAAGGTTCCACAGAACCCTGAGAGAAAGACTGCTGTAATAATGTTCTGTTTACCACCAGACAGCAGCATGTTTTGTTTCCGTGTTGCAAAAATAACAAATTACTTAATAGGGAACTCATATATATGTAATCTTATTATGTTGAATTTCGATTGGATTGCATGAAATGTGCTTAAAGAAACCACATGATCCCAGATTTAATTTATGTGATCCAGGAGCTAGCTGGTCTATTTTCCATCTTTCATGCAGAATTTTCTTTTTGCTTTTCAGACAGCTAACATTGGAGCCCACACATTCCCCTCCTCCGAAATATAGTCGAAATGTTTTGCAGTTTCCCGAGGGTGTGGAGGAAGAGGTGAGACATTTTCTTATCTTTTTTTCTTCTTATCTTAGATGCAAAAAACATATTCACGAGAAAAGCTCTGCTTGTAAATTATTATTAAACAGGATTAATATAGCGCTAAATAAATCCTGCCCAGGAGAGGAAATGACCCTGCCCAGAAGAGCTTACAATCCAGGAGGTGGGGAAGCAGCACACAATAGGAGGGGGGTTGATAACCTCAGATACAAGCCTTCTGGTGGTTTTTTGCAGATCTCCTTCTAATACATTTTTTGGGAAACATTTAGAACATTAAACTTCCTGCTACACCCCTCACCCAGGTCTGGTGGGCATGACAACTAAGGATTGTGCAAAGTAGAACAGGAGGAAGTTGTCTGCATCAGCACCTTGGGACCTGATGACTAAACCCTCCCTATCTGCACAAGGCCTCCAACCTGCAGAACGGATCTGTGGTCACATTTTATACAAATACTATTGCTTTGCAGTTAGCACTTTGCAGCGCTAGGTCCCAAGTTCGAGTCCCGGCCAAGCCACAATCAGGTTAATGGTAGGGACATTAGATTGTGAGCTCCTATGACAGATAGCTAGTCACATGACTATGGACATTCTACAGCACTGCGTAATATGATAGCGCTATATAAATACTGTGTAATAATAATCTAAGCTTGCATATGTTTTATTACATCAGGTTAAGAAAAACTTTTTCTGACATACTCAGCTTCATTCAACATAAAATGTGCCTGGAGATATGCACTAAGGTTTTGAAACTGAAATATTGGCAGAAACTTATTACAAATTTATATATGTTACAGTAAATTATAAGCACATTTTAACTCTTAACGGATATTGTTCTGTTTCTGTTAGGTTCACCTTCCTTGCTCACACTCTGCTAACTCTGTAGACAACTCTCTACAAATTCATGAGATCTTTAGCCATGGAGAAGGCACATCGGAAGCAGTCACAGAAACGCAGAGCTTCACAACTCAAGCAGCTGCACCTATTGCAATGGATATTAAAGGGTATGTACTGGTCGCTTTTTGTTTATTGATTATCAGCCAGGGGACAAGCCGTTGTATATGATCTTGTCACTTGTTTTTAAATGAGCTCCACCCTGTGAAATAATGTCTCCCAAACTTTGTCATATTCTTAGTCTGCAGCAGGAACTTGAGTGCAGGTAGAAGCTTAATCTGACACAGCAGGCAAGGATTCGTGTCCCTGCATATAGCTGCCCCAACACAGGCTGCTCACACATTAAGGGTACAGATGCCCATTGTTCTTACTAAATCCTTATGAAAGCACCATATTCTCCCAACATGGGCTCACTCAAATTGGCTACCAGAGACTGATATTGCAGACACTGTCATGGCTCCTTTGCTCTTGCATTGTAATATATGGTGCTGATGACCATTGCTTTATCAGCCATCTCGTCATGGATGGCTAACAGATTTCTAAAACTCAACCTGAATAAAACAGAACTCATCATTTCCCCCCCTTACATTCCAAATCCCAACTGACATATTTATTTTTGGTAACAGCACCGTCATCCCCTCAGACTTGTTGTCTTGGTGTCACCTTCGATCCTGCCCTCTCATTTACCCACCATATTCAGAACATTTCCAGGTCCTGTCACTTTCACCTGCGCAACATCTCCAAAATCCGCCCCCACCTGTCCCCAGAGAGCATCCAACTCCGTGTACACCCCTTTTATCATCGTCTGGACTACTGTAACATCCTCCTCCTCCTCCTCTCTGCTATTCCACTAACCCAACTCTTCTCTCCAATCTATTATGAATGTTGCAGCCAGACTCCTCTATCCTTCCTACCCCATACACAGCCTTCCCACCTACCTACCCCATACCTACCACCACCCTCTTCTGCTGCCTAACTTTGTACTTCTCTTCACTGGCTTCCATTTCACTTGAAAATCAAAATTAAGCAAAAAGTGGAGATGTTTTAACCATGGGAGATTGACTACCTTGATATTGACTGGAGTAATGGCACTTCAGGAACCCCAAAAGGGAAGAAATGTGTGTGTTTATTACAAGATAATTTTATGGTACAGTTTATAGTTTATAATTTTATGATACTATGCTGGACCTAGTTCTTTCTAACAATGCAGAGCTTATAACCAATGTGCATATAAAAAGTCAATCTGGGTATCAATGACCATAATATGTTTCCATTTAATGTAAACTGTAAATGGGAAAGATAAAAACATTTAATTCTCCTTTATTAAGGGCGACTCTCTGTGACTTGGACTGGGAGACAATATTGTCCTCAAAGAACAGAAATGGGGATGTTTCAAGTCTTTTCTACAAAAGCATACTGAAAATATATTCCAATAAGTAATAGGTTTAAGAGGCTAAAATAAAAAATAAAAACAAAATAAAAATGTGGCTCCCAGCTGATGTTAAAAAAGCCATAAGGAACAAGAGAAGGGCATTCCAAAAATATAAAAATGATCACCATCATTTGAAACCTATAAAGAATATACTAAAAGATGTAAAAGGGACATAAAATGTGCAAAACTTCAAAATGAAAGACAGATTGCAAAGGAAAGTAAGGCCAACCCCCCAAAAAAATGTTTAAATATATTAATAGCAAAAAGTTCAGACCTAAGCATGTAGGCCCCTTAAAGGACGTCTCTCGAGTTGGTAACTGGGGATAAAAAAGGCAGATTCACTAAACATTTTTTACTTCTTTTTAGCTCTTTGTACACAAATGAAAATGGCAGAGCTCATGTCCAAATTCATAATAGCAATGTCACTGTCTTAAATGAGTCACAATGGCTCAAAATTGATATTGGGAAACAGCTGGGAAAAATTAAGTTTTACAAAGCACCAGGACCTGATGGGATTACATCAACGTGTCCTTGAAGAGCTGAGCTCAGTTATTTCAAAGCCAATATTTCTATTTTTTAGAGACTCTTTAGTCACTGGCATTGTATTGATTGATTGGCGTAAGGCCAATATGGTTCCTAGCTTCAAAAAGGGAGAAAAATTACCAGGTAACTACACAGACCTGTTAGTTTAACGTCCAAAGTTGGAAAGGTCTCCAAAGTTGGAGAATTTGATAAAGAACCACATAGAGGAGTTTCTGCTAGAAAATAATTATATATTTTATTTTTTTATAATATATATTAATATATTAATTTTATTTTATTATAAGTGATAGTCAGCATGGCTTCCAGAAAGACAGAATTTGTCAAACAAATTTACTCTTTACTCTTTTTATGAGGAAGTAAGTAAACAGGTAGACAGTGGAGTAGCAGTTGATAGTGTACTTGGACTTTGCTAAAGCATTTGACACTGTACCCCACAGATGGTTAATATGCCACATCTCTTACCATGGCTTTTCCTGAATGTTCTGCACATACTTAGGAGAAGGTATAGACATTTCTCATCCACATTTCTCAAGTGCAACTCGTGTTAAATCTGTACCCCAGCCTTACCTTTCATGTTGTACATAGCCTTAGTTTGCCCCTTTCAATCATGGAGGCTCCACATCACACAAGGGAGTTACATCGGGTGCTCTGCTATTTGTTTTTTAGGAAGCTACATACAGCTCTTCCCACTGGTAATAGTTTACCTGCATTGCATAAAGATATCTCTAGCTCTTAAAAAAATAATTTGTTATAAAAAGCTGGATTCGTTTTAAAATCATGATCAGCGTGCTAATTGGGGGAAAGAGGTACCAGTGTAGACAAAATATAAGCAAATTCAATGTCGGCTTTAGAAAGTCCCAATCTCTAATATTAATTTCTTTCTTTCACAGTGACACAGTGCAGGAGGTTGTCATCGATGATTCAGTTCTGCAGTTGCAATCTTTTGCTGAGCAAAATCTGCTCTCCAGCCCCTCAGCGGGAGGAGAGGAATTGGCTCTGAATGTAGTGCAGCCAAATTCCAGTGAGGATGCCGATAGCGTGATCAATTCAATTCTGAACGAAAACAGCACCAGCAATGAAATGTTATACCGGTAAGTAGGACATCTTAAACAACAGATGATGGATGAAGCCAGAGTCTCCATTATAAGTTTGTGAATTGGGATTTCCATACAGTGGAATCAGGATGAAATTTCCCCATTTTATGCAGTTTTTATTTAGGGTTAAATAAAACCTAGATTTTATTTGGGATTGTTGCACCCAAATGAAATGTGGGGATCCTATTCTTCCCTTTTTGTTATATATATCTTTGTATATGATTTATAGTTTGATGCTGCAAATCTTCTGCATTAAAACACATAGGGCTCTATTTATAAAACAGGAAATTTGGGAATCCCTCAAACATTACCTTGTTGGAAACTGCTATGTGTTTTAATGACAGTATGTGATTCCCACCAGGGAATGTTTGAGGGATTGTCAGATTCCTTGTTTTTTAACTCAAGCCCATGGATTTCAAATAAACTTCGCATTGGATGGTACTGAAAAAAAGGCGCCGCAAGAGGAGGAGTATTGTCACCTGCAGCGAGTGAAAGGTCTGAGACAACCCCAGCTCTAGGAAATGTCCTTAAATGAGTCTATTCAATGCAGTCTATGCATTGTCTTGAACTGCTATGTAGTGGAAAGAATAAACATGAGAACAGGCAGGTTCAGGCCAGACATAATATATAAAGAAAGTATTCCTGACTGTGTCTGTCATGCTCTTAGAAAGCTGTGAGAAGCTCACAGTGTGCAGTGAATTCAAAGTAAGCAAATCTAGTGCAACACTGGAGGGCTGCAGGGCAGATTTTAATGTTCTGCAAGTCAGATTCACTTCATCTTGAAAATTTGTTTGTCTTCTGATCTGCCAGAATCTAATATTTCAATCTTGTGTTGTTTTATAGAGAAGAGATCCAAGACTTCCTGAGCTGTATTGATGCCAGCCTAGAAGAGCTACAGACCATGCTGTCCAGGAAGAAACTGAATGTGGACTCTGATTTTATTGATGAGGTGAGAAAATGATTAATGTATAATAAATTCTTTTCAGGCTGAACCTTTTTTCTTTGTGTTATTTGAAGTGGGAAAGGTTAGAACAAAATTTTGTTTTTGCAGCTATCTGTTAGCAACCTTTTTATCTTGGATTTCTATAACAGCAAGACATAGAAATAAAAATGCTGGACATAAAAATCCTTAGCAGAGTAGGGACACATTTTTTTAGAAAAATCTTTTTAGAATTCTCGGCTGCAAAACACCAATTTGTTGCGCACTAAATGCATTGCTCCCCGAGCAGTAATTCCAAACAAGATCAGACACGCCATTCATATATGCAGATGACAGGTAAGCATCAGGAGATCCCATAGATAGATCCCATAGGACCGAACTAAACAGGAGAGCTTTCTCCTCATTGGTCCTGATTTTGATCAGGTGATCTACCTCTTGATTAGCATTAGCACTGCATATGAAGCTTTATATTTCCCACAGTCACCCGATTCTTTATCCTGGAAGAGGTACGTGTGACAAAAAGATTTCTAGTCAAAATTCTGGAACTGCTATTTGTATCTTGGCATTGCACAATAATACCTGTTGTAAAATCTGTTGTAAAAAAAGTAACTTTTAGGAAGCCGCCAGGCCACATTTCACATAAAATTATTCATGAAGGCGAGCCTTTTTATCTTTTTAACTTTTGCAGCTATTTAAACCTGACTTGTCCTCCTCAGATAATCCAGTGACGGAAACCAACACCGGCATATCCAATGTAAGTATATATTCTATGCACATTGTGGTAAATCACCACACAAAGTGACTTCAATATAAATGAAAAATTGTGGACTGAGAAATGGGTTAGTAAGGTATGGGAACTAATGGCGTCCTAAATTTTTTTCACAGGAACCTCAGGAGACTAAAGACGGAGCAGCGATAGAGATCGGCGATGACCATTTAAACAAAGGTAATCTGTTTTTATTTAATTGTGCTTACAAATACTTTTGATGGGGAGGTCCAGATTTTCAGTATGGAATGTATTTCATCTCTGCAAAATGACTGCTCTCACATCAAAGGTTCCCTTTCTACTACATAATGGCAAGGACTGGGCTATTTTAGAAGCTAAACCAGGGGGTTGCCCAACTTTTACACTGAACATATACTATCCAGCAAAATGTTTGGGAGTGTGCTGTGGCTATTCAGAGTAATATATTACCCATCATTGGTGGTCAGCATTAGGAACATATGATCTGTTATTGGTGGATAGTTGAATTAAAGCTGAATCTCCTAGAGCAGGGGTGCCCATACTTTTTGGCTTGCGAGCTGCTTTTAAAATGACCTAGTCAAAATGATCAACCATAAAATTCTAAACATATTATTTTTATATATCTAATACATAGGTACCGAGTATACGTTATATTTAAAATATATATTCGTTACCTTGCATAACAGCATGAACATGTATAGCGCAATACAATTCTGTACATTTTTGGGCGTTACCTTACTCTGATGGCAGCAACAGTCTTCCAAATGATCATTGGTCATGGTGGAACGGTATTTGGACTTAAACTCTACCGCGTACAGGAGTTATTATCTTGAAAGGCAGGGCTCTGCCATTAACTCACGTTGCCTTTGTGATCTACCGGTAGATTGCAATCCACGAATTGGGCACACCTGTCCTAGAGTGTAAGCTCTTTAGGAGAGGGTCTTTCTGTCATTTCCAACCCTTATTTAATGTACATCGCTGTGTAATATGTTGGCACTATATAAATCCTGTTTAATACATAAAGCCACACAATTTGTCCATCGCATTGGGCTGCCGTCTCCCTTATCTTCTTCCCAGAGACTAACTTTGGCCATCTTGATTGGTTGTGCCAGGATGATGTAAGTCATTCGCTAATCCCTATTGCATGCAAAGGATGCCAGAATTGTGGTTTTCCCTGGCAACTGACGCTGCATAGGCGCGGTTGCCTTGGCTTTGCAAAAACGTGGAGTGATCGGACAGGTAAGACATATCATTGCAGAAGGAACATCGCCTCTCCCTGTCTGCAATAATGCCCTGTCTGATGCAAAATATTTAAAAGAGGAATTTTAGTTCTGGTTTATTAAGCTGCTTAATAAGGGGAACTTTCAGTTCCACTTTGAATATGATCCGTCATTGGGGGTCAGTAGGAGGAACAGTGGCAGGAAGAGCCAACACTAATGGCCCGCAGGAGAAACACAATCTGGTATTATCTGGAGGAACATATAATCCATTACTGAGGATCAATGGGTGAAAAATATGATCAATTCAACAGAAACAGTCCGGTATTGATAATCAGAGTGGGAAGAACATGTGATCCATCATATAAGCAGATACTCCCAATGTTGCATGTGATAGATTGTCCGGTTCTATAACACTGTGTGCAGCACCCGGCTGCCCTATGATTTGTGATGGGAAAGCCCTGCAGCTCCTAGCCTTTCATAGTTTTGGTACTGCTGAGCTGAACGAATAGGAATAACAATTTGCCACTATCAGAAACCTAAAACCTAGGTGATTCAAAGCACTAATGTTAGATTGCCTCATCGGAAATGAATTTCATTTCCCTGTTGGAGCAAATTGAACTAGGGTTTAAAATATTATTTTGCCTTCCTGTGATCAAGCTATGTACATAAGGTTTTATATCTGGGATATGTTTATTTCCCTAGTGGATGGACTTGATATCTTTTTTCAACCTGATCTACTATGTAACTAAATGAGGTTTACATTTTGTATTTTGCAGACAAGCAGCTGATGCAGTACACAGGAAACCCTCTTCTCTCCATGTTTGATCTACCTTCCAACGATTATGGAACGGGGTTCGTAGACCCGGCTAATCTGTTGACCCCAATCACAGACGATGAGTATGTGGGCACTTCAGCAATAGACAACGACGGAGTCCCAAGTTGTAGCTCAAACAAAGAACCCGACCTGCTGGTGGAAGATTTCAGCAACCCTCAAGAGCTTCTTCCTTTGTTTGTCCTCAGCCCAGTGAACAAACTGATCGATGAAGCCAAAGACACTGAGGTGCTTTAAGTGTAAAGACTTCAAAGCGCGCGCGTTACACGTCAAGCTGAGTGTTTCACATTTAAATTCTTCCAACTAAGCGCTTGTATATCATGCAATAAGGTTTTGTTATAGGGAACTAAAGCGTTTTTCCCATTTTACAACATTGTTACTTTCCTTCTGAACCCTGAGAGAGACTTTTGTGGGGAAAACATTTTTTGTTACCCCTTGTAATGATGTAAGCCGTGCAGAATGTAAAATTTTATTTTACGTTTCACTTTCCTACATCAGAAACTTTTTTTTTTTTTATTATTATTTTATAAAGTTTAAATCTGTATTCTTGACTGAAATCCATGGTCATGTGACAGACCAAGGTTGGTCCCAATTTTTTGTTCTGGTTTGTAGTGTGACATGACTATGGACTTTGTACAGCGCTGCTTAATATGTTGGCGCTTTATAAATACTATATAATAATAGAGTAGGAGAATGGACAATGCCTCCCACTGAATAGAAAAATATAATGTCAATCACTAAATTTACACTAGGCTTCTTTAGCCCCCCCCCAAAGGGTGCTGTCATGGTATTACCACATGAGGAGCAGGATTGGCCAGTTATCAGCAAAAAGGGCATTTTTAGTCTCCCGTGATCCTAAAGTTCTTCTGATCTTAGTCCTCATTATCAGAGGAGATACCACAGAGGGTATTGTACCAGGGCAATGCAGCCCTAACCTTTAAAGTGTATGTAAACCCTAATAACTACATTTTTGCCCCACCCCATTTCTTTTTTTTTTTTGTTTTGTTTTTTATAAATCTGCCAGGGTTTTATTTATTTTTTTTATTACTCACTGATTATCCCAGAAATCTAACAAGCAGCAGAGAGCATGGGAAGTTATCTATAACATGTTTGTATCCACCTTTGAACTATAAAGGACATCTTTCTTAAACAGGAAGGTAAGGGGTAGATACAGAACAGTGAGAGAGCCTTGTTGCCCAAGCACGGTAAGTGCATTACTGGCAGGATCACCAGGTGAAAATAAAGGGGGGGAAAGAAAGAAAATGAATGGAGACACCATGATATCTTAATTCTTGGGATTTATATACACTTAAATACCAGCAAAAAAAAAAAATGTGCAGATTTTCATTTATTGTAAAGCCAGCCAAAGCTTCCATTTCAGCCTTTGTGTTCTTCAAAAGCTAATTGCCTGTAGGGTTTTTCAACAATAAAGGGAAAAAAAGCAAAAAAAAAATGTTTGCTTTTTCCTATTAAAATATTTAGAGTAATGCCCAAAACTACATTCACCCTAATGGCTTCCATTGCGTTTAGTTGTTTTATTAGAGGTGATGTAACCCTGATGACTTTTTTTTTTTTTTTTTTTTTTCTGATTTCAAAAAACAAAAACAAACTGTGTTCTCAGCCTATTATGTCAGGTCAGATCTTCCCTCCAATAAATCCATCCAGGCAGTGTTCTCCCCAGCACCTTTTAGCTGGGCATAGCACCCGTCTGTATTTGGGTGTTGACTGAACAGTTGGGTCACAATGCAGGGGCTGCCACCCACCTACAGCTTCTTTCTACCCAGCTTGAAAGTATTTCTGGGGAAAATACTGCATCCAGATTATAGTCAGAATTGTCCATCGTAAGTTTTCTCTCTGATTTCTACTCTCAGTTGCTAGCATTGGCTCATTTGTGTCATTCACTCTGGGAGCTTGTACATATTAATACACGGCTGTGTCAGCTAAGCACATTTTGGCAGTGTTAAGTTACTTACATTTTTAGGTTTTATGTTTTATTATCTAATTGCTCCTTTCAGGTTTTTTTTTATATACTATGTTGTATTTGTTACGTGAAGTTTTACTTTTGTTCAACTTTTTTTTTGTTTCTGGACTATCAAAAGACACATCAAGTCCTAAAATGTGTAGACTATCCCAGGTTAAATTTCTCCCATTATCAGCATGTGGCTAGTGTTCATCTTTTCTTCAGCTTCTTCAGCTAAAGATGACCCTGGAATTTTTTTTTTTATTTGATAAAGTGTAATCTGTACATCCCTGCTTGCAGTTTCCACTTCATTCAGCTGTCTCACTCAGCTTGGCTTTTAGGCTGTATTGCATTGGGATTGGACATTGCAGGGGGAGCCTAGAGGTGATAAGAGTTCCACGTGGGTATCATCCAGTGGGTAGGCCGGTCTAGCCAAGCACTGGGGCAGCTTCATTTTTTTCTTTAATTACTGTAAAATACCTTTCCTGAAATTCATTGAAGGACAAGGGACTGTTCACGACCAAGCTCACGCTACAGAATATATATTGGTAGTAAGGTGGTTGGTATACCCTGGCATGGTCTTTATTTTTTGCATTTGCCAGTATCCAGTCCTCAGGTTAAATGGGTGGGGTCAGACTGGAGGAAGGGGCGAGGCTAGATGATGTGGAAGTACTCCGTGCGTGGGTTTCGGTCTTCCTGTGTCCCTAAACTGACACCAATTAAAAGATTTTACAATTACTAATAAAGTCGTGTTTTCCATTATGAGTTAGTACTTACAACTGTGAAATGCTTTCCTGTACCAGCAGCACATTTTAGAGCAAGAGCAGTTCAATGAGCAGTCCAATACACACCCAGCACAATGCTCCAGCCAACATGGTGGCTCAAGGAGTCTTTGTTTTGTAAATTTGACTACAGTCCAACAGGAAACAGAGTTGGAACAAGTGCACCAATTCCTATAACAGATCTGATTAGACACCCCTTGCTCCCATTCTCTGCCGGTTCCTCTGGGTGTGGCTATTACTCAGCTCTTCCAGCACAGACCACTGCAGTGTGAGAGCAGGAGGCATGGATAAAAGCAAACCCCTTATAGCAATGTGCAGCAATCTGAATATTTCCATGTAGAGTAACTCCATTAGCATCTGATATTTCAGTTTTCATGTTTTTTTTTGTAATTGTAAATAAACACTGAATGTGTTGGCTCATATAAGACTATATTTGTAATGCTTTTTAGTATATGTGTGTGTGGTACCAAGAACCTGAGTGCATTGATTGGGAGGTATTGGTAGAATGCTGTATGAAGAACTTGTGGTTCTGGCAGTGTTGGGCCTAAATGATCGAAAGGATTGTAATCCAATGAATGGAAAGGGGTGGGGCTAGGGAAAGTCAGCTAGGAATAGGAGTGGCTAGGTAATGCTGGAAGTCCCCCATCCAGGAAACAAATTGCAGCAGCTTTTAATGAACATTGTGAGAATTGGAGCAAAATGATTTCAGTGCACATACATAATGTATAACTAGACCATGTCAAGTTAATAAATATGTCAAGTCTGAACGACTGCAGTACCTAAAATTGTACATAGGTGGCACTGTACAAATCTTTTACAGCTCATATAGCTGATATTGGTTTAAAGCTGACCATAAACAATGGCCCTGGATGTAATCTCCCTCCTTTTGCACCAGAATACATGATACTTGCTTTTTCATCCCTACGATTATACCACAAAGTGCAAGACCTCTAACTGCAATACCCATGTAAGGCTGAGAACCTGATGTGCAATGTCAGGTTAGTTTTGATAAAAGATGTTAAGTAAAATTATGTTCGTTCTGTGCAGTCTGTTCAGTCAATCTTTTATATATATTAAAATATTGAAAATAGGCTTTAAAACAAGCCATCCGTGGCCTCAGGTGTTGTGGAGAAATTCAACCTCAAATTTCACAGTAGAAGCACAGTCATTGTTCTCTCAGCAGCTCAGCTCCCCCTACCTGGCAGTGACTCAGCAGCTCAACTCTTCCAATAGATAACATAAAGCGTTATGTAATATTGTAGCATGAGCAGTCGACCAGATTTTCCTCGTATTGATTCTCTGTATTTCCTCCTCTTGGATTTCTTTGAGCTATTACTAGATTAATATTGTTTTATAACAAAGTAAACAATAAAGTTTATTTGATTTGAAATAAGTTTGCTGCAATTTTCTGCTTGCAGTTTTGTAAATTCACTCACTGCAGCTCAGATTTGTGTTAGTATTGGTGCCTAATTTTTCAGATGCCACAAGCAGCGTCCAATTGCATTTTGTGCCCCCCACCCCGCAGCCACCTCAATAGACTTGAAGTGAAACCACTTTTTACCACTTTTGCATGGCTCTGCAACTATTTTTGGTCACCTGACCATCACACATCTGAGACCTTGTTGGCCACCCCATTTTAAAACCATGGCCAATAATATGGGGTTAGATTCCTTTTCCTCTAAGGCCATTAATATGGAGTTGCCCACTTCCATGGTTATTAAATTGAATTTGTCCCCCAGCCATGGCCATTTATACAAAACTGTTCCTCAATTGGCCATCATTGTGGAATTGGCCACTTTGTGGGGCTATACAACAGCCTCCACCTTTCTGGGAGTGACTGATATTTCATGGTAATGATATTCAATAGTTTGGGGTGTCGGGGTCTCTGTCCCAGCTAAAGCATGAAACCGCATTTTCACCACCACAGATATGAGCTTGTTGGCCATCCCATTCCAAAACCTTGGCCATTAATATGGCGTTGAATCCACCTTCCTCCATGGCCTCCCCAACCACAGCCATTACTCTGGAGGTGTCCCCCAATGGGTCAAAATTGAGGAGTTGGCTACTTTATGAGTCTGTAGGAACTTCATCATAAGGACTTTCAATAGATTTTCGTCTCAGGGCTCTGTTCCGGCTAAATCATAAAACTATGCATAATCACACATATATGAGCTTGTTGGCCATCTCATTCCAAAACCATAGTCAATATTATTAAGTTGAACCTCGCTTCCTCTATGGTCCCTATTGTTCAAATCCACCATGACCATTAATGCATAGATAGCCCTCAATTCGCCATCAAAATCATGAAACCATTTTTTCACCATCATGGATATGAGCTTAGTGGCCATCCCAATCCAAAACCATGATCAATATTATAAAGTTGAACCTCCCTTTCTCTTTAATGTGAACCTTCATTGGGAACAACTGGTCTCCATCATTTGGGGAGGTGTCCTCCATACATTTGACCATGACCAGAAATGGCACAATTGACCACCATTGTGGAAATGGTCCATTTATGAAGCTATAACGGCCTCCAGTCTTCTGGGATTGCATTTCCAATTCATTGTAAAGGCATTTATTAGTTCTGAGGCCAGAGCTCTGTTCAGGCTAGTTCATGAAAACAGTAATTCACCATCACAGATAAAAGCTTGGTTGATATTCTATTCCAAAACCATGGCCAATAATATGCAGTTGTCCACCTTTCCCTAATGGTCAATAATATCGAGTGACCTCCCTTTGCAGTTAAAACATCTTCTGCTCTTCTAGAAAGACTTTCCACAAGACTTCAGAAGTTGCCCCCATTTGTGAGGTCAGGCACTGGTATTAGATGAGAAGACCTGGCTCACCATTCCAATTCATCACAAAGGTGTTCAGTAGGGTCGGGGTCAGGGCTCTGTGCAGGACACTCAAGTTCCTCCACACCAAACTGGTGACACCATGTCTTTATGGAGGGGGCTTTGTACCCCGGGGCACAGTCATGGGGGAACAGAAAAGGGTCTTCACCAAACTAACCGCAAGGCTGGAAGAGCGCAATGGTCCTCAACGTCTCATGTTTCACTCTTTACTGGAAACACCTGAACCCAACCATGGAGAGGCTCCTCAGACATTTGACAATTGGGACAGAAAAGTCTTTGTATGGTGGAGGATTACCAGGACCCTTCATTGGGAACAACTGGTCTCCATTATTTGGGGAGGTGTCCTCCACACATCTGGCCATATAAGTAGGTACTACTGTTTAATGAGAAGACCTGGCGCACCATTCCAAATAATCCCAAGGGTGTTCAGTAGGGTTGAAGTCAGGGCTCTGTGCAGGACACTGGAGTTCCTCCACATCAAACTGGTGTCTTTATGGAGGGGGCTTTGTACTCCGGGGTACAGTCATGGGGGAATAGAAAAGGGTCTTCACCAAACTGTGAACACAAAGCTGGAAGAACCCAACTGTCTGCAATGTCTTTGTATGATGGAGGATTACCAGAACCCTTCGCTGGAGACACGCAAACTCATTTGGTGGGCCATCCTAAACTGCTTGTTCAGAATGTAATTGTGTGTTTTTTATGCTCATGGCTCTAAAAAATCAAAAAAGTTCACTAAAATCTCATATTTCAATATGTCACCTTTGTCATGTGCTCATGATTACAATGTTCAGGCTTTCCCTATTTTTGTAAGCGATAGTATAAATGGCCATGCAATCCAAATTATGCAACTGGGATGTGGAGTTAAGTAAGAGCTCTTCCATGAAGTATGGAGATGTTACATAGCTCTATGAGTGTCAAGTGACCACATTATGGGAAGTGGAAAGGTTGTGGTATTTGAGGGGTGTCACTAGTGTTCCTGTCAAGTGTTTTTCAAACTTTGCAATTCTGTTCACGATCTGGCTGACTTAACAAAATCATTGTTGTTGTGCAATTGTACGAGTAGTGGGGATCTATCTCAAAGGCTCATCTACTGAAAGCCTTAATTGCAAAAGTAATTTTATATATTTTTTAAATATTACCTGATGGCCATGTCCCTAATGTTCTTTTTTGACCACTATATACGATTCTACAGTAGCCTACAGTATATCAAGCCCCCTTACAAATGATTGGGTCCAGGTGTACCCAGTGAAGGGTCCTAATAATCCCCCATCATACAAAGACCTTGATGACAATTTTGATCTTCCAGCTTTGTGGTCACAGTTTGGTGAAGACCCTTTTCTGTTCCCCCATGACTGTGCCCTGGGATATAATGCCCCCTCCATAAAGACATGGGGTCACCAGTTTGGCGTGGAGGAACTCGAGTGTCCTGTACAGAGCCCTGACCTCAGCCTACTGAACACACAAGGTTTGTTAAAACCTCAATAGGATTAACAATGGCTGTGGTGGTGGGAGTGGGGCAACACCATGGTTTTGGTATTCTGGTTTCCATATCTAGCATATATAGGTGGTATGGCCAGGTACAACCCTGGCACATGGCGAACACACGAGGTACAACCCTGGCACATGGCGAACACACGAGGTACAACCCTGGCACATGGTAAGCACAGACAGTTTAATCCTGGCACATGATTGTCTGGGACGGTACCTTGGTACATAATTAACAGAGATGATTAGCACATGAAGTACAACCCTGGCTCATGGTAACACAGGTGGTATAACCATGACATACGGTGATCACAGGAGGTACAGCCCTGGCTCAGGATTAGGAGAGACTGTACAACTCTGACACAGGGTTAGCACAGGTACAACCCTGGCACATGGTGAGCGCAGAATGCACAACCATGACACATCGTGAACAAAGACATCACAACCCTTGCACATAGTGAGCACTTTAGGTACAGTCCTGGCAGATTATTAGCACATGTAGGTACAACCCTGGCACCATGGTATCACAGACGTATAGCCTTGGCAGACAGGATTTACAACCATGACATATGGCGAGCACGATCTACATATGTGCAAAGAGAAAGGCCAGACCAGAGTCAAGCTTTAATTACAGCAACTTTTCCTTGTTTGTAGTTTTTTTTTCACTGAATCTATCTGTGCATTGTGCTTTGTATTATTTAGAAATTCCCTTTATTTCTGGTAGTCTTTTGTTCATTTATTTATTAATATTGTAACTGTAAAAGAAAACAAATAGCTTCCTGTTTTTTATTTCTGCTGAATTTTGATTTTATTTTTTCCTCTGACTCATTAATTCCCAAAAATGATTGTATTGCCATAATCTGCTTATTGTGTGCAAAGGACATTTGAAGCAGATTACAGATTGCAAAAACAAATTTCATGTTAAACTCAACTTCTGCTTTTTATACATATAATATATCTAAAATAATAAAAGATCGTACATCTTGCTGTGTGGGGGGGGGGGGGACCCGATTTAGTGCAAAAACATCACTATCATCTTGTTCTTATGGAAACAGAAACAGAAAAGGGTCTTCACCAAACTGTGACCACAAGGCTGGAAGAGCACAAATGTCTGCAATGTCTTTGTATGATGGATGGTTACCAGGACCCTTCACTGGAGACACCTAACACAATGGTTGGATTGCATCCAATAACTATTACATAGTGTCATTGTCCTACATTACTAGAAAGTTTTTAAAGTATAATTCTCTGACCATGGGCCCGGATTTGGTGTTTTTGAATAGTGGTTATCTAGTCCAGTACAGCTCTTACAATTAAAAAATGTTAAAGCAGGATGAAGCCGGCCACAAATACCTCGGATGGTTTGACCTCTATTATGCACTTGTGCAGCCGCAACATATTTTCACACACAATTCCCATGTCTATGTCATTGTTTTATAAAGTGGTTATGAATATCAGCACAGATACAATAACAAATTTACACTTGGCTCAGAGTGACAAATCATCAATTTGCTGTAACCACTGAGATGAACAAGTCATCCAGCTAAAAATAACTGCCACTGGCAAGGCCTGCATTTGCACTGGCTGGATGTTATTTTGTTGTTCCTGTATTTTATTTAAAGTTTATCTAAACCCAAGAACAAACATTTTCATTTTTGTAGCTTCCTCGGATGAGGTGACTGCATTACTTTGCTAGTTTTGGCAAAAATTGCATTTCTTGATTTAATTATAGATTCACTGGACCACAATACCATTGGAGAATAAATGGTCATTGGAGAGCACAGTATCAGAGGAGCACATAGGGTTAGTGGAACACATGGTATCTAGAGTACAGAAAGCAATGGAGCACAGGGCCACTAGTGCGCAGGGTAACTAAAGCAAACAGGTTTCCTAGAGCACAGGGTCACTGAAGAACAAAAGGAACTGCAGCACATGGTCACTGGAGCACTCAGGGTCAATGAAATACCAAAGCCCCTGGAGGATAGATTCACTGAATTATGGGGTCATCAAAGCACACAAGATCACTGGAGTACAGAGGTTACTAGAGTACATGGGGTCATTGAAGTACAGAAGTTATATGAACTATATGAAGTTATTTGAAGCACACAGGGTCACAGGAGAGCAAAAGTCACTGTAGTACAGGGTCACCAGAGTATGAAAGTCACTGGAGAATAGGGTCATCAAGGCTAACAGCTCACTGGAGCACAGGGTCATCAAAGCACACAGGTTGCCTGGAGCATTGAAGTAATTGGAGCACACAGGATCATTGAAGCACACAGGGTTATCAAAGCACAGGGTTTTTGAAGCACATATATGGTCACCAGTGTACAGGAATCACTTGAGCACAAGTTCATTGGAATACACAGGTTCAATGAAGTACACAGAAGTCACTGGAGCAGAATTGAAGCACACAAGTGCACCAGAGCACAGAAGTCAATGGGGCTCGGGGTCACTAGAACACACAGGGTCACTGAATTACAGAAGTTACTGGAGCATAGGGTCATCAAAGCACACAGGTTCACTGGAGCAAACAGGGTCACTGGAGGATAGGATCATTGAAGCAGACAAGGTCACTGTAGCTCAGGGTCACTAAAGAACAGAAGGCACTGGAGGACACAGGGTCATTGGAGCTCGGAATCTTGGAAGCACACAAGGTCATCAAAGTACGGGGTTATGGAAGCACACATAAGTGTACACAAGCAAGGAAATCACTGGAACACTGAAATGCACAGGGTCACTGGAGCACAAAGACCGATGAAGTACAGAAGTCCCCAGAGGAGAGGGTCATTGGAGCACAGGATCATCAAGGTCATCAAAGTACCAGGCTCACTAGAGTACAGAAGTTACAGGATCATTAAAGCACATAAGGTAATCGGAGTACAAAAGTCACTGGAGCACAATGTCACTGGAGCACACATGGTCACCAGAGCACATTGTCACTGAAGAACAAGGTGAAAGTACAAGTACAGAAGTTACTGCAACACAGTTTTATTGAAGCACACAGAGTCAGAGGCATAAAGAAGTCACTGGAACACAAGTTCATTGAAGCCTACAGGATCACAGGAATACAGACACTAGATCATAGGGTTATTGAAGCACCTATGGTCACTGAAGCACAGAAAGCACTGGAGCACAGAGGCCTAGCAAGCATGGTGTACATGCTCTGTATGATTTCAGTGACCCCTGAGAAGAGGTTATGGGATAGGAACAGAGAAATAAGTCAGTGGACACATTTTCACCACATGTAAAAAATTATCCTAATATGGCCCAAAACTTTGCCACTTATGAAAATATGATTTTCATGGTGAAAACAACTGCACACAAATCAGCGGGGGAAGAGGAGGAAGAAGTCCTGGGAGAAAGAGTTAGAGCAAAGGACAATGTAACTAATAAAGGCCACAGCAAGTCTTCAGCTCACCAAGAATTTTGTGGCATCTAAATGTTTTTCTTTTTTTTTTTTTTGTGCCTGTCGATCGGATATAACAAACCTCTTTGTTCAGCAGAGCATTCATCAGAAAGCAGAGCACGTAACAGGAATTTATCCCTAGGGTTAACATCCTCCTACCCCCACCCTTCCCCTGCATGATAATTTTCGGATTCCCCATAGTCTGACATATGTAAATTTTGCAGTCATATCTTCTTTGTGAATGTAACTTGCAGATATTGCAACTTTTTGCACTTGTGTGGATTTTCCCTACATAGAAAGAAAAAAATGCACATATAGAACAATCATTGTAAAGAGAAAACCAAAATCTGCAATTATAAAAAGCCATTGTTTGAGAATTTTTTTTAACTGGTTCCCACAAACCAGAAGAGAGCCACAAATGAACATATGCAATACACTGTAGGATTGCAATAAAGAACTTTCCAAAGGAATTCAAACAATTTAAATATAATTGAATATTCGATCAACATCCTCTTAGACAAGATCATGGCCCATATATCGAGTATTATCCAATTTGGACTGGTAGGAGATGTCCCAAAAAATTGGAGACACCTAAAGAAGAGGATCTTTTCTGGGACCATAATTTAAGTAATAACACATTTATAGGATTATATGTAAATGTAACTGTTTTTTTTTCATGCTATTTACCTGCAAAAGTCCAAGACTGCCATTGGGTGCCGCCATCTTGGATGTGATGTCAGCAGACATGGAGCTCATATGACACCTTTTTTTATTCACCTTTTATTGCATCTCGGTGCCCATGTCTTGAATCACCTTGAAGAGCTACATCTGCTGAAGATCTTTACCTTTCTACATTCTTCTGGGATTGTTGGATACCCAGTCCTCTACTAAAATCTTTGGTTCTAGCCATTGGCTGCTAAAACACTATAGTGTCCTGTAATGATTTAGACAAAAGGAAACACAATGTGCAATGATGGAGCTGGGCATCCAAAACTCCCAGAAGCTTTTGGAGGCCAAAGACTCATCAGCCAGAGTTGCATTTCCAATGCGTGAAGATCATAAGGAATTGGTGAAGAAGCATTTCAAATTTCCTTTTACAGATGCCTTATGCTTTAATCACATTTAGGTTACAATTTATTAGACAATTAATATATATTGTATATCATTTTTATTAAAACAATTTTTATTAAAACAAAGCCAATCTTTTGCCATTGGCCTCCATTGGAGACCATTAACAATAAATTTACCTTCGAGTTTCAGTTTGCCAAAAATAAGAAGTACACAAGGTCACCGGAGCACATTGGAGCACTGGGTCACTGGAAAACAGAAGTTCCCTGAAGCACACAGGGTCACAAGAGTACAGAAGTCACTGGAGCACAGGGTCATCAAAACACATGGGTTCACTGTGGCACAGAGTCTTTTGCTACTGGCCTCCATTGGTGACCTTAGACAATAAAGTCTCCTTCTCCGATTTTCACTTAGGAAGAAAATAGGAAGAAAAAAGAAAAATAGGAAGTTACAATGTTTCTAAAAAACACTGAAATTTGTTATCAGGATGTGTTTTACCTGACCTCTTCCTTTTTTTCTCTTCTTCATAAGAGAGTCCTTTTCTTGAAGCCAAACATTGCTAGATCAAAATATCTAACACTGGAGGAAATTGGTCCTATGGACTTTAATTATCCTTTCATATTATAAAGAACTTCACTTTCTCTGTAAACCACCGAATGGACTTTACCATCTTTTTTGGTTTTTATTTTAATATGTAGGTTTGTAATTTGTGTTGTCAGGTTTTGAGGAAGTTAGGTGGGTGTGTGAGCTCTTTGACTCTTACCAAAGCTGGTTGCTTCAATCGGCCATTGTGTTTTTTGTTTTCCATTTAAGGTCACAAAGTCAGACAGTAGCTTGAAAAAAATATAACTAATGTGCATGAATGTTACATTGTCTTTCATATAGCGATTAAGGAAGAACAAAATAAGTTTTTTTGTCTCACTGTAGCAGGAGGATTTTGGTAAAATCTTGACATTTTGGTCCAATGCACTGGTAGGTGAAACCAAGGTGGTTGTTGGTAGTTTGGAAGGAAGTATTGGGCTTAAAATAGGATGATAGAGACACTTTGGAGAAACTATCTGAACCAGTTCTTATGCTTCATTACCCATCATGTAATAGGGCCATATTGCAGGTTCACTGAAACAGATGGATCATTGTCACCCTACAACAAAAGTCCTCAAATCGGAACATTGGAAGATAACCTGGTAATATTTCATTGTTATAACGTATAAACAATTTATTCATTGGGTTTAAATGACTGAATTCTCATGACTTTACTTGCATAAACAATCATTGAAAAACATCAACATGTATTAGTTCACAATATGCCTCATTGGATTCCAGATTACTTAACAGAAGCGCTATCCAGGCCTGAGATTGGATGACGTAGTTAGAGAAAAATCTCACTGCGCATGCATGCAATCAGCTTTTTTTCTCCTTTTAATGAAAGGAGCACCCAAGAGCCTCCCGGGATTACTGACGTAGGTATCCCGGGAGGCTTTGCACTCCCAATAATTCTCAATTGCCTAGGCAATCGAGAATTAGGGGGCGGTGCTGCACCCTTTTTTTTTCTCTAATGGAATATTAGAAAGTGCAAACTTCCCTTAATCTAATCCACCATGTTCCTAGAAATGTTAGCAAGATTCTACAATCTGATGTTTGGAAAAATAACTCCTCCCTTAGACTTTGGCAAATAAAGCGTCTTTAGACTGATCCTAGGGTGTTAGCCTTGCCATAAAAATTTAAAGAATTGATTAATGCTATCAACATTATCATATGTCAGTAAAGTTTGCATAGGATAAAATACCTTGGAGAAGGACATCATTTTTATAAGATGGCATTCACCTAAAAATGAAAGGTGTAGGTTTTCCCACATTTTCAACAGTTTTTTTTGAAAAATTTTTTTTTTTTTAAATTAATTAGTGGATAATTCAACTTGTAAAGAGAAGATAGTCCTCGACCAATATGTATATCTAGGTACGCTTTCATACCCCTGGCTAATTTTAATAGGGTTTGTGCATTCCACGCCCTATGAGCAGAAAGGGACAATTAAACAATTTCGCTTTTGTGGAAATAAATTTTCAGACCCCAGAAAGTACCATACCTGGTAAGTATATTTTGTGTGGCAGCACTATAATGCTGAGGGTTGGCTGTAAATATCATATCAATATTTCCTCCATTAAGAATGCGGCCCAGATTTCAGGATTTGGGATCCTAAAACCATGTAGGAGTTGGGAATGATCCATATAACATTCCAGAGGCTCCAAAGTCAGATTGAAACGAAGAGGGGGCAACCTTGCCGAGTACCTCTGTGACGGGCAATAGGAGAAGACAAAAACCCAGGTGTGACTATCCTGGCTATGGGTGCTTGGTACATGGCTGCTAAGAACCATGAAAAGGGGCTCTGCAAGCCAAGATGTTCAAGAATTGTAAAAAGGTATTGGGTGTTACCATTATATAAGGCCAGGTCAAGTTCAGGTTGGCGTTTGGCAACTTCTAGCACCATGAGCACCTTACAGATATTGGTCACTGCCACCCTACCTTTACCAAAACCCACCTGAGATGGGGAGATGAAAGAGGGCAGAATTTTTGCTAACCTATCCGACAGGGGTACATGGGTCCTTGTGCTTTTTTAACAGTACCCTTATATAGGCTTCTTAGCCAAGGAAAGTAACAACCTCACTCGCACATGATAATATACAATGCAATCTTTAACAATTTTAAAAACTCAGCTGTGAAGCCGTCCCGGCCAGGGGCCCTGCCATCTAAATCCTCCATCTGTAATTGAGGAAACGGCACCTCTGACAAAAAGGAGTCCCTGGCCAGTTAGTTAGCAGCAGAAGGGGAGTACAAGTTTTGGTAAAATTGTGCCAAGAGTTGGTTGATGAGTTTGGGGTCAGTGACCCCCTGAGAGTTCAGAGTGTGGAAATTTCGTCCAGCTTCTAATTAGAGCGAACAAGATTGGCCGGCATCATTCCTGATTTGTTAACATATTTATGATATTCTAAATGTTTGTATTTGCCTATTAATTTTTCATATTGTAGAAGCCAGGAGTCAAATTGGTGTTTTGCCCCACGCCAGGCTTGTTTAGAGGCTGCAGAGGGGAAACACCATGGTACATAGTCCCCCCTGGGGTGTTGATCTCGCAGAGAAATGGAAATGGGGAGTGAACCCGGGATCCCCATCGTATGAATCTCAGGTGACTCCACCATGTACAATGGAGAGTCTGAACACAGCAAATAGTCCAGTGGGGCCTGGGAAGAGTGTACATGAAAAAAAAAATGTGCTGCTTCTCTAATGGGTAATGCTGATGCAAGATATCCATCAAATGAACAGCAGTGTCAAAGTCATGGAGAACACTAGAACCTGTCAGCCGGCAGGCACCGAGAAATGGTTGAGATGACCTGTCTTCACCATCTGACAACACTGAATTAAAATCTCTACCCATCAATTTATGAGGGTTGGGATCCTGAGCAATCCAACAAGGAATGTCCTGGAAGAATCCCCCCGTGGGTGATCTTAAATATGAAAAAAAGACAAATCCTCATCAGGAAATTGGATTGTGACGTTAAAGGATTCTACCCGCAGTGTCACCTTGAAAAGATTTGGCCATGCCTGGGAATCTCCTATGAATTAGCAGGAGTACATCAGACTTGTGGTCACTAGAGAAGGAACCATAAACCTCTCACACCCACCACTTCTGCATTCAATATAAATCATTACACCCCAAATGAGTCTCTTACAACAGTGCTATGTCAGCCCTGAGCCTCTTCAAATGACGAAGGATGGACATGCGCTTATTAGAGGAGCATAGCCCTTTAATATTCCAGGAGATTAGAAACGAGATATAACATACAGTATAATATGTCAAATGACAGAAGCGTGTCAGGTTTAATGTCCTCATATGGATTAGGCTGAAGGGAACTGTACTTCCAAGGCATGAAGTGGATGATCTGGGAGGTGGTATGTCCAAAGGTTCCTCTGGCCAAGGAATGTTGACTTGTCTGGATATAGTAGCCAGTGGCATAACATACCATAGGTGCTCCAATTATAGGGAACCACAGTAGGAGGTGAGCGGTATGAAAGAAAATTAACATGGAAACACAAACAAACCAAAGTGGTGACTTTCTTTTATTCCTCATGAGCAAAAAAGAGAAAGTGATGCTTGCATGCAATAAAAACAAAACAATCTGTAATAGACTCACACCTCAAAAGGAAACAAATGCAATATTATTACAATCAGGCACATCAATGCTGTGTGGACTGTACATAGGCCACTGGGAACAGAGAGTGGGCAGAAGATGGAGAAAACAGAGAATGGGCAGAGATTGTAGAAAACCGAAAGTTGGCTAAAGATGGAGAAAACAGAGAGTGGTCAGAGAATATAGAGAACAGACAGTGGGCAGAAGATGTAGAGAACAGAGAATGGGCAGAGAATGTAGAGAACAGAGAATGGGCAGAAGATGGAGAGAACAGAGAGTGGGCAGAGTTGAATCTAACATACAGTAGAGTGTGGAGAAGATGGAGCAAAGACAGTGGGCAGAAGATGCAGAGAGTAGGAAGAGAATATAGAGGACAGAGTTTGGTCAGAAGATGGAGGGAACAGACAGTGGGTAGAGAATGTAGAGAACAGGTAGTGGGCAGAAGATGGAGAAAACACAGCGGGTAGGAGATAGAAAGACCAGAGAGTGGTCAGAATAAGTCAACCCAAACACTAGAAATTCTTAGAAACCATGACCTAGTTATGTCATGTCAAGATTAATTGTCAACATTTCCTTATCCAAATATATTATTTACATACATAGCCACTGCTGATCCTGCCGTGAAGGTCCATATTTAGGTATTTCCTTTTGAAGTCTGTCAATGCTCTTTTCTAATTTCCTATTTGTGCTTCTACGTTATCATGTGGACTCCTGATGGAATCTTCAAGTAAGCATTTCAGTTCACATCACACTGACATGGTTCACAATATTCTCCATCAGGAAACTCATTCTAAGAAATGACATTCAGGGAAAACTGGAGTGCAAGAAGGCAGAGATTAGATACAAAGAGGCTGCAGGAGATCAGTATCATTAATTTGTATCCAAGAGGAAAAAAAAGTGAAACATTTTGGCAAAAATACAGTCTCGATATCACTGATGCATGGGGTCACTGGAGCACAATGACATTAAATCAGAGGTCAAGTCGAAATATGAATGCTGCATTCCACTGAAAACCATATCATGTTTGCTAAATTTTTACAAATTAGCTGATCTAGCATTTTTATGTAAGTTTTGCCTTAATACCAAACTCAGTTTCATAATGCATATTGCACAATAGAGAACATCATGAACAGTAAGTGCAGTTAATAAAGGGCAATAGTCAAAATGGTCAACCCAACATTGTGAAACCTTAATGAGCTCTAACTAGCTTTTTGCTATCTAGTAAAGTCAAAAAAAGGAAGGAAGCCAAATCATGAGGACCTAAACAAATAAAATAAAGAAAAGGGAAGTTTTCTTTTGTGTGTTGTCATTTCAGAACAAACAGCACTGGGAAGAGAATGGCAGATCCAAGGATGGTGGGGCACTCCAGGTGGTTATTAGTCTTCATCTTGGTCTGTGGATTTAGAAATGGTAAGTCAAAATATCCCTTATCTACATATGGGCGATCTTCTTTTTATTTATTTTTATGTGCTTATCTTCATTATATATATTGCTATTATGTTAAACTATGTATCTCTTGGGATGTTATAATTGGAGAAACTGCCCATATAGACCACAAGGCTAAAAATGCATGGATCCTACTCTGAATGTCTAGGTTCAGGTGTCCCCGATTAAGCATCCTGTTTATCTTACAGCATAGAGATATATTGTAGACACTTGTTTGGTGAAGACCCTTTTCTGTTCCAGCATGACTGTGCCACTGTGTTCAAAGGCAGCATAAACCCAAAGTTTGAAAAGTTTGTTGTGAAGGAACTCTCTGTTAACTTCTTCTGACCACTCTCTGTTCATTCCTTATTCTGACCTCTTTCTGTTCTCTCCTTCCTCTAACCACTCTCTGTTTATTCCATCTTTTCACCACTATCTGTTCTCTCCTGTTTCTGATAACTCTCTGTTATCTGCTTCTTCTGACATTCTCTATTCTCTCCTTCTTCCAACAACTTTCTGTCCATTCCATTTTCTGATCTCTCCATCTTTTGGCCACTCTTTGTTTATTCCAGTTCCTGACCACTCTCTATTCACTCTGTTCATTTCATCTTCCTAGTGTTGTCTTTTCACTTCTGCCAATTCCAATTCTGCCCATTCTCTGTTCTGTCCTTCTTCTGACCTCCCTCTGTTCATTCATTTTCTCACTACAATCTGTTTACTCCATTTTTCACCCTTTCTCTGTTCTCTTCTTTTCTTTCCAGTCTCATTTCTCCCCTACTTCTAACCACTCTCTGGTCATTCCATCTTCTGACCACTCTGTTCTCTTCATCTTTTGACCACTCTCTGTTCATTCACTTTCTGACCACATTCTGTTTACTCCATCTTTTCCCTACTCTCTGTTTTCTCCATCCACTGCCCAATTTCTGTACATAGCATCTTCTGATCTCTCCCTGTTCTCTCCATCCTTTGACCACTCTATGTTTATTCCACTTCCTGACCACTCTCTATTCTCTCCATCTTCTAGATTACTCCCTGTTCTCCCTTTCTGGCCACTCTCAGCTCATTCCATCTTCTGATCACTGTCTGTTCTCTCCATATTCTGCCTATTTTCTGTTCTGTTCTTTTTCTGACCTCCCTCTGTTCATTCATTTTCTGACCACATTCTGTTTACTCCATTTTTGCCCATTCTCTGTTCTCTTCTTCTTCTGACAACTCTCTGGACATTCACTTTCTGACAACATTCGGTTTACTTCATCTTTTACCTACTCCCTGTTCTCTCCATCCATTGCCCACTTTCTTTACATTCAATCTTCTGCCCATTCTCTGTTCTCTCCATTTTCTGACCTCCCTATGTTTCAATGCATCCATACAAACCAACAACTTCCATAATTTTTCCTTTCTTGTTGTCTTTAATGCATTTAAACAAAATGGTGACATTTGCCTTAAATCTCTTAATTTATGTTCATAGCTCATAAAAAAGAAAACTCTCATTTTTTCTAAATCTTGGTAAACGCATGCTTTGCATTCTATCAGATAAACCACAAAGAAATCAGCATATCTGCTGAACACTGTATGCAGAGACTTTCTATGTTCTCCTTCTGTTTTTATGGGTTTCCAAAAGCCATACCCATTCAATACATGGGACTGATCTTGGAAGCTAAACAGGTCTGAGCCTGGTTAACATTGGGATGAGAGACTGCCCAGGAATTTCAGATGTTGTAGGCTGTGCTTTTTGACTTCCTGGGGGAAAGTTGCTTTTTGAATATTCTTAACAATAAAAAGTTAACCTGTAATGTAGAAGTAAAACTTGTGATTTGGCTTCAGTAACCTTCCATTTATTTGCTTCCCCCAGGTTTATGTGACATCTCCCTAACCATGGAAAAGAAAGTGACAGGATATAAAGGGGAATCGGTGGTCATCCCCTGCACCTATACAGCCTCGGGAAATGTTGAAGTGGTTAAAATAGAGTGGGAATTTAAAAACGGCCCCAAAAGTGAACTTGTAATTTACAGAACTGAGTCAGAGGACCATATCTCACTTATTAAGTACAGAAACCGTGCAGCAATATCAAAATCACCCACCGGGGATGTGTCCTTGACCCTTAAGAAACTGGACATAAGTGACAGGGGAAACTTCCATTGCAAAGTCACCAGGAAAGACAGCAGCGGAAAAGTGATAACAAAAGAAGATTTTTCTGTACTTACCATCCTTAGAAGTAAGTGTTCACTATTGTTATATTAGTGGTTTCTCTGAAGTGCAAGGTCTTGAAAAGTCTTAAAAAACAAAAAGAGGTCAAGGACCCTCCATGTCTGTGGGATTGATTGTGTTTATTATATTTACAGTGGCCTGCTGAGTCCTTAGCTCTATCCCTTTGAACTTGATGGGACAATAGATCCACTTCGGGCTCCAGGCTCCATATTCAACAATTGCAGATGGGTCCACTACTGAGCTCGAAGTGGAGCTGATGCATTGTCCAGTTATCTGCCACTTGGAGGAATGGAGCTGGGGACTCAAGTAGTGTTAATGTTCAGATTTGGACTATGTTGTAGGAAGACACCACCATTGACACCACCAATGTGAGTGTTTACAGCCTAAAATCCAATAAAGTATATATTACAAATGGCGGTGAGTATACACAATGGGCAAGTTGCCTACAACTCAGGAGCTCCCAAATATAGTCTACTTGCCACCCAAGTGGCTTGGTCAACTTTGGTGCCTGACTGGAATAGACCAATGTATCTCAACCAGGGTTCCTCCGGAGGGCGCTGGGGGTTCCTTGAGCAATTAGCTATTTGCACCTCAGGTCAATTTAGGTGACACCCATGATGTTTTTGGCTATCTGTAAGGGTGACATTGTTCCCAATGGCCAGAAATGTAAGAGGAATTCTTCCCACTGACCATCATACTGATATACTGTGATCTGTAGATATAGGAATTATAGAAGGGGTTTCATGAAGTGCTGAAAGTTATTTCAATAGTTCCTCCATGTAGATAAAGGTTCAAGCAACACCATCAGTATTTTGTCAAAATGTAGAAAATGTTACTTGCAGATATTCTTGTTTGCTTTACCTTCAACAATAAATAATGTGTGTTCTGGTATCACAGAAAAAACTGCTACGTCTGATGGGAACAATGCTGAAAATGAAGAATTTGACATCTGGACAAGTATTCTATATGTAGAAGGAGATAACTGCTCGTGTAGCTTTATATAGCGTGCACTGTGTGCTGTTTGCTGCTTTCTTTCTGCTAGATATAAGCGTACTTGGAGGACGTCTTATTTAGTTATTTTGACCCCCGTTTGGTCACTTGTGTATATTAGACAGTTTTGAACGAGTACTCCGCCTTATGTGTCCCTGCAGAGCTTTCTATGGTATACAATGTGCAGTGTTTGAATAGTGTAATTACAAAGTTTTATATGTGGTCACTGAAGCTTTGAATGTTTGTTTAAAGTGGACCTATCATTACAATTCTGCATAAATGCATCCTTGAGCTCAGGGTTAGACTGGCACATAGGAGGTCTGCAAAAACCTCCAGTGGGCTTCGATGTTATACCCCCAAATTATTTTTTTGTGTCATATAGGGGGTCGCAAGGTAGCCACCTGGTTCTCTGGTGGGTTCCGGGCTCCGGCTGCATTATAATAATGTGTTTTTGTAGGCTCATCCTTCTCAATCACCTGCTTGAACTCCAATCAAGGCTGGCTGTCATCTGCTACAGGAAGGATGAACTCTTCAGTTTCTCCTCTTTTGATCAGACTATACCATTGTAATTTGGTGCCCTGTCAAAAAATGACATAGGTATAGTGATTTACATGGGTGTGCCATCTCCCTACTGGCTTCCATGATGGCTGAACACATATGGCTTTATCCCCTGGAACAAAAAAGACAATAAGGACATTAGCAGGGTAGTGTTGTGACCTCTGTGAAAGATAACACACCCCTGATAATAATACCTCTACCTGGTGACCGGTCCACTTTAAACTTGCTGCAAAGGTCGTTTGATCATTTGCACCATTTGGCTTTCATTACTGCAGCACTACATTTATAATAATGTATAATTATTTTTTATTATCCTAGCAAGACCACCTACTAAAAAACCTGAGGTCACCACTGAAGAAACCGAAGTGACAACTAGTAAGTTTTTTTTTATATTCTATAACAATAATATTGGGCATAATTGTAATGAGAATACAATGATATTCCAAAAAGTCATAATTAAAAGTTTCCCTGTATCTTTCTATAGCTGAAATCTTCTTTGACTGGGAATCTCCAGTCCACTAGATGGCGATGGTGTGGCCTGTGTTAGGACACATGTGCATAGGGGTGTGGCTGGTACTCAGCTCTGCTACCCTGTTTCCCCGTTTATAAGGCACTCTCCTATATTTTTTGAAATGCCAAAATATGCCCTGGGTCTTATTTTCAGGGGATGTCTTATTTTTCCATGAAGAAGCCTACAGTACACATTTATTGTTGAAAGTCACTCATGATCACTCATGTTCCATTGACTGTCCCCTTCTGATCACTCTATACAATGATTATCCCCTTCTGATCACTCTGTGCCATTGACTGTCCCCTTCTGATCACTCTATGCAATGAAGACACACAGGCTGCAGCCAGCATCAAAGACACACACGCTGCAGCCAGCATAAAGGACACACACGCAGGATCAGATATCTGGAGCTGTCTTATAAACGGGTGAGTGTCTTATTTTAATTATTTTTTAAAAAATCGGGGTTGGCTTACTTAATGGGGATGTCCTAAAATCGGGGAAACATGGTAGCACAGAGAACTGCAGTGCAAGAAGCAGCATTTTGTGCAAATGCATTTGTTATTTTGAAAAACAATGGATGGGTAATCTTATATTTTCACTAATTGTATTTAATCTTCATCATCCAAACAGGAGCATGTCATTTGTCTATAAACCTGGAATATATGTGCAAAAAAGAGTTACTAGTGCACTTGAGATCAATGTGACAAATGTCCTCTGATTTATTACTGTAAATAATATTGTTACTGAGCTGCCTAATGTGAAAATGGAAACAGAAGAAATATTAAGGGTGGAAATAGAGGAGATGGAAACGGTGCCGTTTTTGGAATTTGAGACAAGTAAAATTCATGTCTCTCTGTATCTGTCGATGGTGCTGTGGGCTATATTCACCCTTAGTGATCCCTTGCTTCAGATGCTTTTGCATTTCTATAAAGTTGTATTCAGAGGAAAAACATTCTGAAATGAATGACAGCCCCTTAATATCAAATGGGCTCAGGGAACATTGGGTCCATGAATGAGAGCCGTCTTACTATCTGCAGGTAGAAGAAGTCATGTGATTCCACAACTGTAAAATAACATTCCAATGAAGATCTAAAAGGGAGCAGGCTGATACATTTCATCCAATGGGTTTTCCTGGTCTGGAAGGTATTAATAGGTGGCTCTCCTGTCTTTGGACAGGCTGCTCCCACCAGGTCTCAGGCATTGCCATACTAGCTAAATTTCCTAGGCTCCCCTCCTTCATGATTAATAGTTCCAGTATTGCAAATGTCAAGCTCGTTTATTCAGAGCTTGGTAGACATACCCCCTGTCCTCCCACCATCCCCCGATGGCAGCCCTGGAGGCATCTACCAAGGTCTCTCTGCACCCGTTGATAGTGTTGTGGGCTAAGCGCGTTTAGCATCTCCCTTGCTTCAGATGCTTTTGCATTTCCAAAAAGCTACATGGAAAGAAAATCAATTATGAAATGAACAAAAGCCTCTGGATATCATGGTGCTCCACATGGAAACATCATATGGGTTTAGGGGACATTGGGTCCATGAGTGAGAGCAACTATACTTTCTGCAGGTAGAAAAAGATAGAAGAAAGTAGTAGTAGAAGAACTTGTGTAATTTTGTAGCCTTAAAATTACAATTCCATGAAGATTAAAAACTGGCAGGCTGCACCTGTTGATAGTGAATAATGAAATTCATTTCATTGAATGGGATTTCCATGTCTAAAAGGCATTATTAAGCAGCTCTTCTGTCGGTGGACAACCTGCTCCCACTAGGTCCCAGGCATTGATAACCGCCATCAGAAATTTTTAAGCCCCATACTAGGTAAACTTCCTTGGCTCCCCTCCTCAATGCCTAAAAGTTTCAGCATTGCAAAACTCATGGTACTCTTTGTCACCAATAATGGTAGCCCTGGAGGCATCTACTAAGGTCCCATTTTGGGTCATTTGGCCCTTGTATTTTGTAGATATGTAGATGGCTTTGCTTACCTTCCAGTAAAAATGTTTGGCTAGCAATGGCTTCAATACTTTTTAAGTTATCATGAATCATTAGCTCCCTTTTTATATGATTAAACTGAAAATTGTTTATGGTTTTTTTTGAACTTTTGATGTTGTGGCTCCTCAAACTCAATGAAAGCTGGACTGCATCTAGTTTGCTGGTGTCCTCTCTGACAGCACTATATTGGGGTAACGAGGCAATGATAATCAATGTATCTGTTACATTATCACAGCAACCCCAGCCACCACCAAGCCTGATGGAAAAGTTAGTACCTCTGGTGAAGATCCAAACCTGACCACTCTAGGTAAATAATATACGTTATACCAGGACTTCAGTTCTGCTGTGTGAGTCCATAAGGTTTGTTTATTCCAACGTGGCCATTGTATGGATAGTGCACACATTGCACATCATGTGTTTCATGTATTTTTTTAACCCTGGTAAAGGGGAATTCTCAGACCCATGAAACGTTTCGGCTGATTCATGCAATTTTTTTGGTGAATGATTAAAGATTCCTTGGACTCATTTTTTTATCTGGCACTCCTTGTGCCTTATTGTTCAAGTTTTTATTGTTGCTTGTGTCCCTTTAGATCCCCCTTTCTATTAATTCTGAAGAACATCATCACCGAGTTCAAATAATTGAGATATCTAAATTTGCCACCAGAATAGGGTAAAAATCTTCCAGTGGGTTTGTTCTGTTGATAGCTGATCTCTTCCAATTTGGAGAGATTTCTTCTAATTCTTAATGTGTGTATGGGGCATCACTAAAAAGGAAATCTCCCAAATAAGTCAGAGGTGTCAAAGCCTTCTGTATGCCAAATAAAGCAAAAATGTTTGACTTTATTTATACCTTAAAGCAGTGGTGGCCCACCTTTCCGGACCCACAGACCACAGAATTTACCGGCTAAGAAAGGCGCATGGTGGGGAGCCGGGTGTCACATAGTGACGTTATGATGCCAGAACCTGCCCACTCTCCCATCGCAGGTCTGACCCTGTCCAGAGACACAACCCGTGAGCCTGCGACCCGTACGGGGGACATGTTCCTCGGCTCTGGAGGGGTGCACCGGCCAGAGCCACGAACCACCAAAATAGACAACAAGTAGTCCGTTGACCACCGGTTGGCGACCACTGCCTTAAAGGACATAGGAGCCCAAAATCTGTTTTTCCCTATTGGAATCTTGGGGGATAAGCTGCTAGTTGTTGGGGTGGCTGTCTGATAGACTTGATAGTCAGCCCAATGGCCAACTGGAAAAACAAACAAGAAGCTTTTTGGATAAAACTTACATTTACATGGCTTTTTTAAATCATATATAATCATATATAATTGTTTTTTGGATTTTTATTACCTGGGAAAGCAAAGCTTGCGTCTTGATGTATTCAAATGCCATGGATATTAATTTAGACAAATGTAATATGTAGACTTAGTATTATACACATAAAATTGCTTCAAGATCATCCGAAATAAAAGTGCTGAGACATCCTGAATTTTATTAGTAATAAATGAGAGCTCATAACTGAGTCATCTTCTGCTTTGGTACCATAGACAATTTGGTGACTGAAACACCCATAATGGGAACTGAAACCCTTGCATGGCAGGACGTAGATATAAGTAACTATCGTAATATATATCTATATATATAAACTTGGATGTATGTATATGTGTGTGTTCCACCATCACTAGGAAACGCATGGAGACATTTCAATCAAACTGCTAGACATATGACTGAGACTCATGTGAGTGCACCAGTCATCTTTGTACAGCGCTGTGCTATATGTCAGCCCTTTATAAATGTATAATAATAGTGTGTGACTGTGGGGGGACATTAGAGTGTCAGCTCCTCTGTACAGAGACTGATAGGACTGACTCAGTGTTCTCTGTACAGCACTGCGGTATATGTCAGAGCTATACAAACCTATATATATAAAATTGGATGGATGTATGTGTGTATGTTTCACCATCACTAGAAAATGCATAGAGACATTTCAACCAAACTTGCTAGACATATGACTGAGACTTGTGTGAGTGCAGTGCCGATCTTTGTACAGCGCTGTGGTATATGTCGGAGGTATATATGCATGTATGTATGTATGTATGTATGTATTGCTCAGTGACCGTGTGCCTTTGCTTTTAGTTTTACATAATTTTTTTGATTTTTACAAATTTATGGCCTGTAATAATGCCTTCGAGAAAATGTAAGGCAATTGGCCGAGTGCAATCAAGGGCAAATAAATGAAACAACACCATAGACATGAAAATCACAGTAGCTTTATTTGATTCCTTTTCCTGTATAATATCAGTTTGCAATAAATAAATACCCGGGCAATGCCGGGTAATCAGCTCCTATATATAATTATATATATAGCATCGATTGATGACACAGTTCAGTTACGCTTATCATACTCATAGACGAGTTCATGCTCCACCGTGTGCCCATGTCATCGGCAACAATGTATTTATGCACAGCAATTGTGTATTGTTGGTTCTCCTTGCTTGTGGTGTTGTTTAGCTTGGTGCTGCATTCTAAACTCAGTTCTGTCTAAGAAGTTGGATTTGCTGTTCAGGTTTTTTCCTTGTTTGTCATCTGATGCTAATTAAGGTTGGAGGTAACATTATGGAATATACGAGGGGGTGCTGAGAGGTTCTGGCTTTGCCCAGAAAGCAGAGAGCTAGAGTTATGAAATAACACATTTATTCAGTATATTCCCCCTGAGACTGATGCACTTGGTACAGCGTAGTTGCAGCTTTTCTAGACCAGTCAAATAAAAGTTCTTTGGTTGGGCCACAAACCAGCTCTCAGCAGCATTTTGACATCAGAAATGTCCTCAAAAGGTTGCCCCTTCAGGTGTTTCTTCAAATTCGGGAACAGATAATAGTCCGAAGGGGCCAGGTCAGGTGAGTAGGGGGCATGGTGGACCAATTGGAAACCCAGGGCATTCAATTTAGCAGCCAAATCAATGGACGTGTGCGCAGGTGCATTGTCCTGCAAAAAAAAAAGGATCCCTTTGGTCAACTTTCCACGGCGTTTTGTATTAATTGGCTCCTTCAGCTGGTCCAGGAGGTTAGGATAATACTGTGCGGTGATACTAGAGCCCTGAGGTAGGTAGTCCACCAACAGAATACCGTCTTTGTCCCAGAAAACGGACACCAATGCTTTTCTTGGCGGATGTCTGGGTTTGGAACTTCTTCGGCCGCGCTGTGGCACCATTTCTTTGACTGTTCCTTGGTTTCAGGATCATAGATGTGGAGCCAGGTTTCATCCTCAGTCACTAACCTAGCCTAAAAGTCCTGAGCAGCTTCAAAATTGGCCAAAATGGCTTTGGATGCTTCAACTCGTTCCTTCTTCTGATCACTGTTCAAACATTTTGGCCCCCACTTCACTGAAAGCTTGCCATGTCTAGGATCGTGGTGATAACAAACCCAACACGCTCCCGGGAGATGTCAGGTATCTGGACGATCTTTTATGCCGATATTCGCCGGTCCTCAATAATCAGCTCATGGACATCGCAGGTTGCCTGGTCAGTGGGGATTGGGGAGCGTGCACTGCGGGGCTCATCTACAACGGTGAAATGCCCGGTCATGAAACAAGATATCCAGGTTGTGACAGTGCTGTAGGAAGGACACTTCTCCCCCAGTGTTTGTTACATCTCAGTGTGAATGTCCTTTGCTGACTTTCCCTGGAGAAACAAAAACTTCATGACGGCCGTAACTCCAACAACACGAAACTTGCTTGTGCCTCTGCCATCACAGCTTCTCACTAAAAGATAAAACAGAATCACAAAGACCTGATATTTGTACAGTTACATACTAAGATATTAGGCTGTCATATGCCCCCACACTCATTATTCTATTTCATCTGGAAGGGGCAAAGCCAGGAACTTCTCAGCACCCCCGCATATTTATAAGTGATTATAAAAATGATTCTTTTAATAAAAGAGCTTGTTTTATAGTTCTGAAATGGGCAGATGTACTAAAATTTTAAATAAAGATAGGTGAATGTACTTTACACCAGTATTCATGAACATGGGATTACTTAGTGGACAAACTGAGAATGTCGCCCTCTATGAACCCCCCCATGATCATATTGCAACATTAACACCATGCACGCAGATATTTGTGAACACAGGCAAGACCTGCACAGAATTGGTTCATCTGGTGACCCAAGATAATGGTGCAATACATTCCGCTCAGCAGCACTTTATTGGCCAATCCCTATGTTCACATCTATGTGCAATAGAATAGAACACCAATTGTCTCCCTTTTGCTGCCCCTCCCTCTATCAGTCTCATTAATGTTAGGCAGGGGTTAGTAAGGGCTGATCAATATAAAAAAACAAATTAAGAAAATATACAAAATTCTTGAACATTTTATGATTTGCACGATTTGTATGTTGCAGTGCTTACTGCTGATTGACTTAGTTGTGCTTAGCTGTGCCTGGCTGGAAAATGAAATAGTATATAATGAAATGTTCTATATCACAGAAATCCTTCCTACTACCAAACCTGATGTGAAGGTTATTACTACAGAGGAGAAACCTGAGATTACCACAGGTAATGGCTGCACACAGAGACCCTGGAACCACGGTCCTGCAGGGTGGGGGGGCTTTATTTATAGGATCTTTACAAAAAATGCTTATCATTAAATCGAAATGATTTTCAGCACTGCTTATATACACCACCACATGGACAATTGGGTTTAAATGCATTCGAATGCATCCACATTCAAGTCAATAGAAGTGGCCGGCTGTTCAAGAGCAGCCAAAAGCTACATGTTGCATCCAGGAACCATTCTACAAACCTCCACAATAAGAATGCAACCACATGCACAATGGTTCTAAGCTGCTGCATTACAGTTCAATCGGGGAAGTTGGGAGCAAGGTTGGGTGGATGGTACATCACTTCGGTTAACCATATATCTGAAATTAATGTTAGGATATATGGTGGAGAGCTCTCTCTTTGGCTGGTGATCATCTGATATCATCGGCCTCGACACACAGTACTCCTCATGGAAACCTCAGCTGGGCTTAGTGACCATTGGGTCCATGAATGAGCACTGCCATACTTCCTTCATGTAGAAGGAATTGTATGATTCCACATCCCTAAAGTTACATTTGCATGAACATCAAAAACATCGGTCAGACCCATTTCATCTGATGGGTTTTCCATGTCTAATAGAAGTTATTTAGGTGGCTGTTCTGTTAATGGACTGTTTGCTACCACTAGGTCCCGGGCATCTACCAAAGTCACATTGGGGGTCTGATCCTGCTACTTAATAGATATGAAGATAACTTTGCTAACATTCTTTTAAAAATGCTTGCCTGCAATTAGCTTCATGACAATCACCATTGTTCATAGCTCCTCAATTACATTTTAATATTGTTCTAGTATCTGAAACATGTTTGGCTTATATTTTTATAGTTTTTAATGCTGTGGCTCCTCCAGCTCTTTGTGTAGGCTATGCTGCGTCTTTTTTGTTGGTGTCCTCTCTGATGGCCCTATATTAGGGTAACAATGTAATAATAATCAATGTATCTGTTACAATATCACAGCAACCCCAACCACCAACAACCCCAATGGAAAAGTTGGCACCACTGGTGATGATCCAAACCTGACCACACCAGGTAAATATTCTATGTTATAAGGGGGCTTCAGTTCTGCTGTGAGTCCATGAGGTTGTAATATTCCTATAGAATGAGGTGGGATGCCAAACATACTAAAGAATACATTTTAAGTATACTTTATGATGCTTATATGACTTAATATTGCATAAATGTCACTTTAAGTGGGTTGGGAAAGGCATCATCAAACTAAATGTCAGCTCTTGTCTCACCATCAGCAAAAAGGTAGGCTAGTAGTGCTGTCCCATGATGTCTACAAGCTCAGAGCACCCTAGCCAGTGGCTTGACAAAGTCAGAAAAGCCTAAAAATAAGTTGCATGGCTACAGCAACTGTGTCCAGAATTCTTCAGTGAAAATGACTCCACCACCCAATGTATCATGCAGGATCCACCAACAGAGGACACCAGGAAGAGTTATTCTGCAGACCCACCACCAGCCATGGTGGGTGATCTGACCTTCTTGACATTAATGGACACCAGTATTAACACTAAATATATTTCCTTCTACTGGAACTTGTGCTCTTCCTTTTGTTACTTTGACTTTTTACCGGAGTGGTGACCATGGATTGGCAGCCTTTGGTCTACGTGAGCTGAGAACAATTGCACTATATACCAGATCGCCATGGTGGTAGATCACATATCAATATTTCTGAATTATAGAGAACCCCATTTCTAGTATTTATAGGGAATTTTTTTCTACAATAAACACACCAACCATGCCGGGTGCTCTGGTCTCGTTGACATCAATAGGCATTAGTATTGACCATGCTTTCACTGGCAATGGTGTTCTTACTTTTGTACTCTTTCTCTTCTTGCTAGAGTGGTGACCAAGGATTGGCAACCTTTGGTCTGTGGATCTTCAATGGACAGAATGGTGAACTGAGAAAAATATACCAGATCCCCATGGTGGTGGATTACATAGCAATGTTTTAGATCAGGAGTCAGCACACTTTTTTGGCTACTAGGCCATAATTTTAGGAGGTCAAGAAGGCACACTAGGCCGGACTCTGTCTTGAGTCCCGCGCTGATGGCTCCGCCCTACAGGAACGCCCCTGAAGGGAAATCCCTCTGCTCCGCAATGCGTACGGAGGAGAGTAAATGTCCCCTTTACCCTGGCGGGGGTAGTGGTAATGCCGGAGCAGCGGGTTGCCAACCCCTGCCGGCCGGGCTTAGGCCAGATCGACCAGGGGGCGTTAGGCTGGAACGGACTACTGGCTAGGCCGTATCTGGCCCAAAGGCCGGAGTTTGCCGACCCCTGTTTTAGATAGTTTATGTATTAATATGGAGCTTTTTTCTACAAAGAACACACAGACCATGCTGGGTGTTCTGATTATCAGTATTGACCCCCTACTATGTCCGTCCTTCTACTGGCAACGGCTCTTTTACTTTTGTTGCTTTCACTTTTTACTGAAGTGGGATGAGCAACGGAAAGGATGGCAAGCTGATAACAATTGCAATATATACCAGACCCCATGGTAGTAAATCACAAATCAGCTATATTTTATGATATCTGTAACCCTTCTTCCTTTTATCCCTTCCAATATCATATAAGCTTACCTGTCATAAATAAATCTAATATGAAATATTTCAAAATCACAGGGAACCCAGTTTCTAGTCTTGATGAGGAACTAACACCTACAAAGAACTTACAAACTGTGACAGGTACATCACTTCTTCTTTTAAAATAATGTAGATGTCTTTTTTATATAAGTTCTGAGACATTCTTATTTTTATTTCTAATAAATGACAGCTCATAACTGATTCATCTTCTGCTTTGGTACCACAGAAAATCTGGTCACAGAAACACCCAAAATGGGAACTGAAACCCTTGCACGGCGGGACATTACTACAAGTAAATATATACTGTGTGTATAGATATAAAAATAAATAAATATATATATATATATATATATATATATTTATATATATATTTATATATATATATTAATAGCATCTCCTCTCTTTTATCTGTTGATGACATTGTTCGGCTATGCTTGGCATACTCGTAGGCATGAACATGCTCAGGTGTGCTCATGCTATCAGCAGCAATGTATTAGTACCAAACAGTTGCTGTGCTTTCAGTATGCATTCACTTGCGAGTATTTAATATTTACTTGGTTGGTTCTTCTTGCTTGTTGTGGTGTTCAGCTTGGTGTTGCATTCTGGAGTATATTTCTATCCAGGGAGTTGGCTGTGTTGCTTAGCTTTTCTTTTACCAACTTTAAGCTTGGTGGCAACTTTATGGAGTAATTTATAAGTGAATATTTCACCAAAGGAGCTTATTTCGTGCAAACTGAGATAAGTGAATATAACTAAAAGGTAACTAAAGATGGGTAAATGTACTTTACACCAGTATTCACTGAGAGTGAAATGGAACACAGCATCACTTAGTGGACACACTGTGAATGACACCCTCTATAAAACCAATGTCAATTCCCTCCCAGTGATGATATTGCAACATTGTAACCATGTAGTCAGACAATTGGAAACAAAGCCAAAAACCAGCACCAGGATTTCCAATATTGTATCATCTCTCTGTAACCAATGCAGGAAGTAGGTTGTGACCCTGAACTATGGTGCAATACATTCTGGTCAGCAGCACTTAATTGGCCAATCCTTTCCATGAGCAATGTGCAATGGAATAGTTCATGGCTCACAATTGCTGTACCTCCCTCTATCAGTCTTATTCATGCTATGCAGAACATCACTAAGTACTGATCAAGATAAAAAAGGCAAAATTGAAAAATATACACAATTCTTGTTTATTTTATTACTTTTGAAGATTTTTTTGTGTTGCAGTGCTTACTGCTACCTGAGTTAGCTGTGCTTAGCTGTGTTTAGTTTAAAATTCAATATTAAATAAGATTTAACTGTTCTATATCACAGAAATCCTTCTTACTACCAAACCTGATGTGAAGTTTATAACGACAGAGGAGAAACCTGAGATAACCACAGGTAATGGCTGCACACAGAGACCCACGGTCCTGCTGGTTGGGGTGCTTTTTCATGGCACCATTATAATAAACATGCCCAGAAATAAACTCAAAATTATTTTACCTGAATGATATTAAAGCATCTGGTCTGCGGAGAGTTGCAGCACCTACTAATTTCCTATGATTGCAGGTGCACTTTAATAGGACCTTTTGATAACTTTAAATTCTGCATGAATAAATTGTTTAACCCCAATGATCAGGCTTAACGTTGTAGCAAGTCACAGATTTTTTGTCATACTTGCTGGAACTTTTTGGTTTTGGTTAAGACACTTAATCTTTATTGGCTCATGACACAAAAATATTGCCCTACCCTCTGCCATTTAACTGGGTCCCCAATGAAATATCATGTAAAGAAAACAGAGGAGTCAGGGCGACGGGATAAATGGACCCCTGTGATAGGTACTAAGCACCTTAAGGTGTTATACGCACTTAGCATACAAGATATAGCTGATGACAGGTCCTCTTTAAGCATTTTTGTATCAGTAGCTCTTTGTGTCCTTATGGTCTTTCATTCATGGTGATAACAAGGTATGTGTTCATATCACAGAGGACAGTGTCTCTGATTGTGAATTACCAGATGAAGGAATTATTACTACAAGGAACCCCCAAACAGAGACAGGTATAATGTTTGGTTTGGTGTGGCTTTGTTTATTTGTCTGACATTACATCACGTGTTGTTCGTTTACTGTAAACCTCTCACGAAAAATGTCCCCGCCCATGAGGATTCTCTGCCTATCCCCACCAGAGTGATAAGCCAATCGTAATAGGAGGGGACTTGCACCTGAACACTTAGCTCTAAAACCACCATGAAAGGAATTGTCTGTTCGAAGGACTCAGTATTTGGCCATATCTACAAAGTTTTAGAAGTAGTTTCAGGTATGTACAGGAGTGCCATTTTGTCATACCTGCTGGAACATTTTAGTTTTGGTCAAAAAGCTTACTCTTCATTGGCTCATGACACAAAGATATGGCCCTAACCTCTACCATTTAATTGGGTCCCCAATGAAATATGATTCAAAGAAAACACAGGAGTCGGGGTGGTGGGATGTTGACCTCAAGTGCATTTGTGGTTCCAAATTGTTTTAAATGGTCATCAGTGTTTGGTAGCCTTCTAGAACTCTACAAAGATCAAATTGTATAGACAGAAATTTTAGGGACACCAGACTGATGCAAATGTTTCAGATGTAATTTGTATTTGTTTCAGCTCATGTTACTTGAAAACATCTTTTTTTGGCTTGAGGGATGCCCAGTAAAGACCAGCTAGGTTTAGCTTTTGTTGTGCCAATCATGCCAACCCCAGTTGCAACCCCAGAGTGCACTCAGAGTGCTTTAAGTCCATTCTCAAGCAAAATGGCGGTGAACATTCCCATTGGATGGTGTCATCATAAGACAAGGCACTTACACCAGCCCATTGGGAACGCTCCTTGTACAAACCACAGCTTGTGCCATGGGCTTTAAGCAATACAGCGGGGAGTTCTCTCGTTGACTGGTGGCCATCAGAGATGATCACAATGGCTTTGACTTGTATTCACCTACAAGCATCTACTCCATCTTGCATGCTATTGGTTCTTGATGCTTGGTCTGATGTACTGCTTAGTTTGGATTTTTTCACTTGCTTTTTACCCTCTCCAACTTGGAGGTATTAACTTAACATCATGAAGTTTATCTGTGGTGTGGATGTCAGTATATGGATGTACAGCCTATCCAGGCTCTGTTTGCATGCAGACTACTCTTGGTAACACCCACATGTGATGCTAAGCTTCTATGATTGAAAGAAATAAATACCAATGATTGAAGGGGGTGAAACAAGGGATAGTTGGATTGGAGATGGAGGGGCTGGATGGATGGATCCTGGCAATCCTCCATTCATGCAGTGGGGCTCAGTGTGACGTGTTGCAGCTTCTAATGTACTTTCCAAGATGCTCACAGTGTGCAGTGACATCAGAGGAAGCAATATCAGTTGTAGATAGAAGCCTGTAGAAGACTGGTTATGAGTCCGGAGGATAGATTTAATGACGGGTTGGCTGGGGGCAGATTTAATGAACTGGGGGCAGAGTTACCAAAAATATTCCAAGCTTTGTACACCTCTATGTAACATCCATGACATCTATGGAACAATGGATGCAACTTGAGTAGATAATCAACCAAAATTTATGTTGTGGAAAATATTTTTCCAAGCATGGACTAGGAACTAGTCAGGGGATGATGGGTGTGGGTGCAATTAATTGCCAAATCTATGCGAATTCTCCTTCCACTGGAGACCTGCGACTGGAATGGAGGTTCTCCAGCAGAACAATGACCCTATACAGCCAAAGTTACCTCAGAAAATTTAAAAACCAAGAACCCGAAGTCCTAGGATGGCCTATGGAAAGCTGAAATCCATTTGTGATGTGGAAAGGCTTTGCTGTTCTCCAATGGTATCCAACCCAAGGTGGCAAAAATTGCAGCAGCTGGATTTTGGAAATATGGCGCATTGATGATGGAGAAGGAGGAACCAGGGAAGGCGGAATATAAGCTTTGGTGATTACTTATCTAAAGTAGTATGTGTGTACCAAGAACCCTTACTTTGCTTTGCATAGATTGCTTTAGAAAATTAAGGCTTTAAAATAAAAATAACAGAGACTGCTGATCCAGGGAACATCCGATTGGCTCATAGAATCAGGAAGGAAATTTTCCCCTGTTGAAGCAATTAGTACCGGGGTTTTTTTTGCCTTTCTCTGGACCAACTATGTCTTAAGCTGCGTACACACGTCAGATTTTTCTCGCCCGATAATCGGCATCAGCCAGATATCGGGCGAAAATCTGGCGTGTGTACAGTCGGCGTTGTTCATCGTCCGTGGGGTACAGCAGGGTGCCGCTACATCGTTCTCCCCCTCCCCTCTCCATAGAGCAGAACGGTGCTGTATGTACAGCACCGTTCATGCATCGTGTAGTCCTTTGTCGTTGGAAAGGATCATGTAAGATCCTTTCCAACGACAAAAATAGCACGTGTGTACGCAGCTTTATAAGGTTTTATATCTGGGATATATTTATTTCCTTAGTGTTTGAACTTGATGGATTTATGTCTTTTTTCAACCTAACTTTGTAACTTTTTATATTGTAACCATTGGGTTGACCTCAGCAAAATTTCCTTTATACAAATCAAGAAATTACAAATAGTTGCAGCCTCTTTAATCCTCATCTCCTCCAATCACTCCGAGGTCCATCACTGCTGGTTCACCAAACATACAATCTGACTAATCTGTAAAATCGGTTCAGATCTGTGGTAGTATTTTTGTGTAGACAACCCAAAAATGCCAAGACGGGAGGAAATATTCTGGTATATGGGAGCCCTCTAGTGATTGCAAAATATTCCAACCTCCAGCCACCAATTAAACACGCATGGGAAACAAAAACATTTTTATTCTCAGTAGTTTGAATTGCACCCTCAAGATGTCTAAAGGGACTATGAAAACAATGTTTCAAAAGGTTTTTGGCCAATGTACCCTCTGAAGATTCACCCTAAACATAGGTACCTCCTAGAAATCAAGATCTTTTTGAAGGTTTGATTTCTTCATTATGATGGTCAATTAACTACGTGGATGCCCAGAATGTTGGTGACGTCAGAGCATTTCAATAACTTTTACACTGATTTTTTAAAATATAAATTGACAAATGAATAATATATGAAAAAGGATTGTCTTTGGTATACATGTCTTATTGGTATATTACCCACACATTGGGCCCGATTTATTAAGGTTCTCCAAAACTGAATAAGTTAGACTGGCAGTAGAGAATCTGGGTGGTCCAGCAAACCTGGAATGGATTACTTAAAAATCATATGAATTTAGTTGGATTCTGGACTAGGTCCATTCCAGGTTCACTGGATCACCCAGATTCTTCCACGATAGTCTATCTTCTCCAGTCTTGGAGAGCTTTAATAAACCTGTCCCACTGACTTTAGCAGTTCTTAAGTGGTTCCAGTGGCAGTTACTGTAGGGCTCCCAGGCAACTATCAGCCAATCAGCGGCACCCATAGTTGCCTGCCGACACATATGATGGGCAATTCCTCCTGTTTGCAGTACCTGGCATTAGGCTATGATTGTAAAGCTGTAACCTTACTGCTTCACTGGCACCCATGGATAGCCAGCTTGAAGTCTTTACAAAGAAAGAGTACAGAGAGGGCAATATTTCTATTGGCTGGAGGTTTTCTGGGGCAAAACAGTTCTGCTACGATGTTGCAATGTAATTATCACCCATGAATCTGTCTAAAACTGCACATTAGGATTTAACTTTTTCTTAAACTTAAAAGGTATGCCACAGGTGGTGTTCATCCAACCACATTTCCAAGTTTGAATTAGCCAACATTGAATGGCTAAAATTTTGGTGGGATCAGACCAAAACCTCATGTGTAAAGTACGAGATATTAGAAAATTTTGGGTTTCGAAGTATATTTGGCACAAAATCGGTTCATTGACCTGAAGTTACCTACTTACCAAAGCCCTAAAAGCAAGAGCTAATCCCCACTTTGACCACCAAAGCAAATGTCCCCATTGGATGATTCACTCTCACTTCTTCTTTAGGTGCTAGTGATAATATTTTGCATTTGTCATCAATTTTTGTATTAGGGACAACAGTCATCCGAACAATTACAGGCATTTCCTTAAAAGACAACAAAAATTATTTATTATTATTTATTATTTATTTTTTCCTAAAAATAAATAAAAAGGGCTGGCCATCCATCAACTTTCCACCAATAGAGCCTTTCACAAGGATAAGATATTTATATTTAGTCTTTGTACTCTTAAATTTAAAACTGAATGGATTTTTTTACTTTCTCTGTAACATTGATACTCATATTCTTTCGGCATTGTGTCACCCTTTCTACAATAGGAGTTTCCAATGATGGAGATGACAGAGCCGTTGTTACCACGAGACACCCCTGGGGGTTCCATACCCATGCAGTTCCCACACCCACCACTGAGGTTGTACACGATAGTGCACCAGCTGCTGCCAGTTCAGGTAAGTCCAAGGAAGACATGTAATAGATCTTGTATTAAAGAGACCCTGTCATTGGGTTCACGTACCCTAGCAGTGCCTGTTTAAAGCTGAACTCCAGGCAAACAGCTAAATACACAGATGCAATTTATATGTGTAGGTACGTGTTGTCATTTCTTGGAGTACACATAGAAGTGTCACCTAAAAACTGGAAAAGAAGTGATACTGAATTGGCTTTGAATGTAAATATTTATACCTTTACTTTTCCCATGTCACAGCTTTCACTCATTCCTAACACACTTTATGGTCAAAGTTTGTGGTCACCTGACCATCCCACCTGAGCTTCTTGGACGTCCACATTCCAAAACCATGGCCACAAATATGGAGTTTCCTCAAGACTTTGGGATGTTCTTGTGGCAATTTGCCCCAATTGGTGAGGGCAGGTACTAATGTTGGATGAGAAAACCTGGCTAACCGTTCTAATTCATTCTCAGTAGGGTTGAGGTCAGAGCTCTGTTGGGCTTTTCATTGGAAACACCTGAACCCAACCATAGAGAGTGCCCAGACTTTTAACCATTGGGCCAAGAATTGTGTACAATGTTATTGTATAATGGAGTAATAACAAGCTCCTTCACTGGGGAAATATGATCCAGATATTTTGGGGAGGTGTCCTCGATGCATCTGGTCATATAGAAAGGTGCTGATGTTGGATGAGAAGACCTGGCTCACCTTTCCAATTCATCCCAAAGGTGTTCAGTAGGGTTGAGGTCAGGGCTCTGTGTAGGACACTTGAGTTCCTCCTCACCAAACTGGTGACCCCATGTCTTTATGGAGCTGGCTTTGTACCCCGGGGAACAGAAAAGGGTCTTCACCAAACTCTGACCACAAGACTGGAGGAGCACAATTGTCCACCAATAACACACCTGAACTTCATATTATAATTAGCATTATAGTTCTATATGATCTGTAAACCAGAAGATCAAAAACATAACTCCAATCAGCTTGTAAAAATTGTTGTCTTGTCACCCCCCAATACTTCACATGGATCAGCATTCAAGCTTTAAGGGGGCAGAGAACAAGGTGAAATACCCTAGCCATAGTTGGCATCCTCCTCGTCATATAATGCTGCTTCATATTGGCCCATGAAGCCACCAAAGGCATCAAATACAATGTATTATCAGCAGCCCTGCATTGTATATTATCATATAACAATAGCGTAATATACTGTATAATGTTATTATTATCTCTCCGCAGGCTCTGGAATGTTCCTCTACATTGTCATCATCGGATTACTCTGCATAGTATCTGTTTTTATCCTCACTATTGTCATGATTGTCAGAAGAAAGAAAAGGAAAAGTATGTTGTAATAAAACGGATGTCATGTCATGTTTGTATAAAAAAATGCATTACAATATTTAACCCCTTCAGTATACCTTTATACCCCTTACAGAGCAAATACTGCATTTCCCTCCTGAGTCTATTTATTCAATGGTATTTTTCTCTTTACTAAACATAAGTAACAGATACTTTTTTATGAAAAGGTGACTGGATTTTCTTGGCAATATAACTACATTCTTTTTATTTATGAAAACTTTAAACAAAATGTGAATGTATTTGTTGTTTTTTTCTATTTTAAGCTATTTCTGTTTTATTGAAAAATAATTGTATTGCAAAATAAAATTGTACACTTTATTATTTAATTTGTCTTGTTTAAAATGACATAAATATGGACTTTCTGGTACAAAGCTTAGCAAAGAATTTTATGGTTAAAAAATTTGAATGAAAAATAATAATTAGGAGCAGAAGAAGAGGAATAGGTTCATTAATAGTTAAATAGGAATACATTCTTGGGTTCCATGCCCAATTTAACCCATTGTTCAATATAACATAGATAGCGGCTCTTTATGGCAGAAAATAAGTCTAGCATAACATAAAACCGTTTATTTCAGGTTCTAAAACATATACTTCTTAGAAACATAATTGGTAATTTTTAGGGTCTCGGCAATCCCCTGAGGAAGCCCGTTTAGGGCGAAACGCGTCAGGAGAGACCATAAGTACAGTGCTGACCCACTTCTTGGACTCTTTAGTGAGAGTATTTTATAAAGTCATGGTTAGCATTGCCATGGCCTCTTTTACCAAATATGTTTCTAAGAAGTATATGTTTTAGTAAATGAAATAAAAGGTTTTATGTCATGCTAGACATATTTTCTGCCATAAAGAGCCGCTATCTTTCCACTTTTTCTCTTATGTTCTATTGGCTCGGCAACCACTCTAGTGGTATTTTCTATCCTTATCACTGCGAGATTGGCTTCCTCTCCATTGTTCAATATTCCCATCACTGAGACAATGTGAATCTACCTAAAGTCTCTGGGAAAGATAAAAAAATGCAACGTTGTAGCAGAGCTTCCCCACTTGTTTTTACCTAGGGGGGGGGAGAGAAAAAGGAATTTCCTTTCTGTTGTTCCTCACTCCTCCAGCAGCTGGCACTCTTTTTTACCCTTCGCCTCTCCAGGTTGTGGGCGGGCTCTTGGCATTCTATCTCCCAGCTTCAAGATCAATCCCCTGAAGCTGCTTTTTTTTGCAATGTTCTGTTGGTCGCAGGTATTTTTTTGTCATCACATAGAAAGCAGGACCTGCAGATACACGCCAGGTCTAAAGACCTACATTTCACACTGCAGCCCCAAATCAGTCAATAGGGTCACACATAGGGCAACTAGAAATATCCCTAGTACAGACTGGGCAACTTCACTTGTAGGTTGAGAAGAAATTGTATAAGCACGGCTCAATCTGAATACCCATCAGATTCAGAACTCATACAATAGAACTATTGCCCAAGAGAAATCTTATGACGAAGGTAGGTGTTCTAGAATAGTGCCCCCATATGGCTGCCATTGGGAAAAACTGCAAAATATGTTGCACATCCGTACCATGACATTAATACCTACATATTACTACCAACTCATGAGGGCAACACTAGACTCCAACACCCAGGGCAAATGCCCAAATGCCCCAGACTCCCCCTAGGTACCCTTAGTATTAGGAGGCATGGCCCCTATAAAGCCACCACTTGCCCCAAACCTCTCACCCAACATTGTCCTCATAGCACCAGTTCTGATGTCACTCACTTAGAGTAGAGTTGCACGATGCCCATAAAGCCCCAAAATTCTTTCTGATCAATCGATCATGAATAAAGCTCTGTGATTGGAGGAGAGCAAGCCATCTGATTTTGTGAACATTAGAGCCTGGTAATGTCACCTTTCAAAGATATAAAACCTAAATTGCATTAAGATTCATAATATTATTAACCTTTTCTTTTTTTCAGGTTTCATCTACAATATACCCACGTAAGTTGAAAGAAAATATTTTTTGTACTCTAAAAGAAACCAATTTTGTATTTCTTTCTCAGTGAACATAACAGGCTAACAAAAAGATATAGAGGAGTGGGGGTTACTGATAGGGATTAGTTTTTCCTGCCAGGGATCATCATGCTGGTGCTGAGACAAGGATCCCAGAATATAAGGGGTTGGGGGCGGCATTATTTTTGGGGTTATCATTAGCACTGGGGGTACTGATGGGAGTTACCATCAGCTTTAGAGTTAGGGCTGGCATTGAGTTTGGGGGTGGAAAATGAGAGTTAGGGGTAGCATTGGGGTTATAGTGGTGATTTCTGCAGTTACTGTGCTCTATTATAAAAAGGATTGTGTCCAAAATAGAATATCAGGGGCACTTCACAGAAATTGGGAGGCAAGATTTGCACCACAGATGTGGCTATAAAGGGGGAGCATGTTCTAAATACAAAGCGGTTGAAAACTTTTTTTTTTTTGCTATTGAAGCTTATGGATTTTTTTGCTATGTGATGATTGTAATGTGAATATAAATATTTTCCTTTACTTTCACCTGCAGCATGAACCAGCTGGCAATAAATCTGGAAGGACGTTCATGTGCCGGTGGTGGATGCCAATCCCTTGTTGAGTCGGCATCAAATGATTATGAGCTTCACTTGCCGATATCTGAATATGAGAGTGTCCAGCTTTGTTCTAATGAGTACGAGCAGCTTGTTATAAGGAACCCAGAAGGAAACGGCAGCTGTTGCCATACTTCTCAATAATGTGCAGCATACAACTCATTGTCACCCTTAGCGCACCATCATTCTGGAAAAAGAAATTATTATGATCTGGCTTAGCATAAAATAAAGAATCCTAGACTCCCATAATGACTTCAGGTGGTCTTCATGGAAATGTGATTGACAAGGAGTAGCCATGCATCTATGGTACCTTCAATATTTGGCCAAATGTTGGTGGAAACCCGACCACTACATCCACCATATGTCCAAAAGTATCCAAAGCCCTCTCTGCATGATGGAGTCCAGGTGCCTCCAATGAAGGGTCCTGGTAATTCTCCATCATACAAAGACATTGTAGACAATTGGGCTCTTCCAGCCTTGTGGTCACAGTTTGGTGAAGACCCTTTTCTGTTCCCCCATGACTGTGCCTCGGGTACAAAGCCCCCTCCATAAAGACATGGGGTCACCAGTTTGGTGTGGAGGAACTCCAGTGTCCTGCACAGAGCCCTGACCACAACCCTACTGAACACCTTTGGGATGAATTGGAATGGTGAGCCAGATCACACTTTCCTATACAGCCAGTTGTATGAAGGACACCTCCCCAAATGATGGAGGCCAGATGTCCCCAGTGAAGGATCCCAGGGAAGGGTAAAGGTATTTGTAATGGTGAGCCAGGTCTTCTTATCCAATATCAACACCTGACTCTACAAGTGGAAAACCTCCAAAAGTTTGTAGAAACCTTGAAAGCCACAGAGTCATATTATTAGGCATGGATGGGGGCAGCTTCATAATAATGGCCATGGTTCTGGTTTCTGATATCCAATAAGCTCATATAGGTGTGATGGTCAGGTGTCCACCAACTTATGGTCATTTATTACATATTCTATCATTCTTTTGCTTGTCCTTGCTCCTGTTTGATGTTAATAATTCCCATGCAGAATTCCCATCCTTTGCAGTAATAAGCTGTATTGCACAAGGCAGCCAAAGCTTATATCTCAGTAAAATGTTGTTGTCGTAGTGTTTTTTTATTGTTGATTACTGCCATACCAGAATGTGTTGTCATAACCACAAGATTTATATTAACCTATTTGTATTTATCATTAGGAATTAGGTTCAGGTTAAAGCTGAACTCCAAGCAGATGTAAGAAATACAAATAAATGGGCCTCTATATTCAAAAATTTACTTTTTGATAACTTATTAACTTAAAAATTCTTTCCCCATCAATTTTCTTGTTTTTTTTATTCAGTTTTATCCCATCCATTTCTACTATGCATATAAAGCTATGATTCATTCTGACACCTAGTGGCCAATTATCAGAAGAGCACAGCAGTTACTGTAGTAAATGTTATATATTCTGCATGCATTCAGTTCAAATCTCTGCCAAATTGAATAATTTATAAATACACTCTTTAATGTAGGTACCTGAATTTGACTTTGTAAGCTTTGACTCAGCAGGGGTGTGTCAGACCTCTGCAGGGTAACTACTTATTCTGCAGGACCCTTTCCCACATGCTGACTGCCATCAGAAATTTCTGTACCCCATATTAGGTCCCCATATATCTAAAACTTCAAGCATTGCAAAAAGCAAGCTCATTTAAAGGGAGCCCAAGAGACAAACTTTCCTCCACAGGCTGTGTGATAAACTTTGTATGTGTAAACAGAAACATTCACCCAAACCCATGTGACCCATACATCAGCATACTAATGTATAAAGCTTTGTACAGTTTGATTCAGCTATAAAATCTTTGTACATTTAATTCCAATATTCTATTAAATCCGAAGTCCCTTTACAGGAATTTTATTACATATTTTCACAATGTATTCTGTTTAGCCTTTTTTAATTGGAAAATACATTATTTTGTAAAAACAAAACTTTTTTTTAAAATAATGCAAATCTTTTTTTCCTTTTTAAATGAATATTTTATTATTTTATTTTGAATAAATAAAAAATGAATTAAAAAAGAAAGTATGAAATGTAATTTGTATTTTTTTATTTTACTGTGTGCAAGCAACCAATCACAAGCCAGAGTTTATTTCATATTTGCACAATGAGTGTCAAAGACTTCAATGTATGTTAATGATATTTTGGGGGTTTTAATCCTTTTTATTATTGCATTTTTATCTCATGGTTTTGTTCGCTACAGACCTTAGCTTTCTGATCTTTCAGGATTGATTCCGGCGATCTGGCATCAGTACGGTTGTTCCATGATGTCTTTCGGCTAATTGCCATGTCAAATCATGTGATCACTAATAATTTCTATAGTAGTCACCACTGCAGTCCCCTCCCCCTCCCCCTTCATGAAACAAAATGCTAATTATCAGTTTATTATTAATATTATTAAACAGGATTTAAATAGCGCTAACATATTACATAGCTCTGTACATTAATTAGGGGTTGTAAATGACAAACAGAGACAGACAGTGACAGGAGGAGGAGAGGACCCTGCCCCGAAGAGCTTACAATCTCCATTACAAACAATACTTAAATGTACCCCAAAACCCGTTTCCTTAATTTTTTGTTTTCCATTCGTTGAGTGGCGATGCCTCACTTGGGGTATTTGACAAACTGACACTGGTATGTTGAGTGTCAAACTCAGCTTGTCAAATACACTCAGTGCAGCACCCCCAAATCTGACGACTTCTTCTATTCTGCAAGGGAACAATGACTGGTACTGAAACAATGATAAGAATATAAGACATTTTATTTGCATTTGTACCTAATGTACCCATCTCACCTTTTCCTAGATGTGTACTTACCTGTACCTCTTCTTCCACAACTGTAAACTCCCCTCCCCATAATGTACCAGTTTTAAAGCTTTTTCACTTGGGGCATATCCCCACATACCTTCTGACACACCCAGTAATTTTGGTCTCAATGCTGTTTAATAGCTTTGTCATTACCTTGGTAGGTGTCTTAAAAGCCATTTTAGAAATTGGTACTCATTTTAACAACCCCATAGGGTCCACAGGGGACCCAGTGCTGGAGGTGGGCATTCCCTGCCAGACCACAGCGGGGTTATAACCCCCAGCTTTATTGCATGGTATGGATTATCCAAATGTTTGCCATCAGCCCTGCCATGTCTAAGAACTCCCAAAGTGTTTTCTAACTGTGTGGGCGGAGATGTCTGTATGATGTCATGTGGGGGGGGCGTGTCCATGACGCCCAGGTCACCAAAGGAAGGGGTTGGATGATCATGGATGTCACACAGCTCAGAATTTTTTTAAGATCTGCTGTGCAGTTTTTTTAAATCAATGGAAGCTCAGGAAAGGGGGAATATGTGTTTGAATTTTTCTATCTATAATTGTTCAATGGTGGATTGTTCCTGATAGAAACTGCAATGGACCACGCCTACTGATTATGTAGCTGATTGGTGACCATCCAGGAGCCCAATAGGTGACCCTTCCCTAATATATATATATTCTTATCCTGCCTGATGCAATGCTATTACAATGTTCTGGTTGATGTTCATATCACACAAGCTTAGTAAATCCTAAAGATTTAGATTGCAAGCTGTCTGGTTACCTGAACACCAGAAATTAGTGGAAGCCGCAAATTGCATGAAATTTAATATTTGCTGACCGTTCCAGAAGGAAATCAAAGGGTTAAACAGCTGCATGAAGACCTGCAATACAGGAAAAGTGAAAAAGCCGTTACAGAGCCGCTCGGAAATGAACGATGCAGCATTGGGATAAAAACCCTGATGATAGATTTTTTTCTGAGCTGTAAATGTAATTTCTGAATTTCAGCCTCGTTAGCCGCATCATTCTATTAGTAGACCAGGTTCACCCCAACCTGCTGACATGCGATGCAATAATGCATGCACTGCCATATTGCATGAATGTCCTGTGCATTAATTTTCTGCAGTGTCACTCATTCTGATTGCATTGCCCTGCCATTCTGTATTGAAGTGATATTCTAAGGGACTGATCTATTAAAGTTCTCTAAGGCTGGAGAGAATACACTTTCATCAGTGAAGCTGGGTGATCCAGCAAACTTGGAGTGGATCTGGTCCAGGATTGAAAACATTTGCTAGCAAAAACCTGAAATCCATTCCAGGTTTGCTGGATCACCCAGCTTTACTGATGAAAGTGTATTCTCTCCAGCCTTGGAGAGCTTTAACAAATCAGGCCCAGATGTCCATTAATGCAACGCAGCCTATTTCATGTGTATTGTACCGTACCACAATGCAAGGTAATGCACTACTGCATGTTGTGCTGTGCTGCACTGGAAAAATAGTGCAGGTCCAATCTGAATTGAGTTTAGTATGTTAACAACTCATTTTTATTGGACTGCAATACAATGAAAACACATAATAAAATATCGATTCGTAATGCATATGCATTGACAGAGCATGCTTGCAGCACATGGCCCCACCCATAATCTTGGGTGTCACTGGAATTGGGGTCCATTTGCTTATATCATATTGTATTAAATGTTCGAGAATTAAAAGTCATTATGTGGGATGAGACAAATAGTTTTTTTAAATACCACAAATTATTGCAAAATTTGAGAAATTGGGTAAAATTTTTCCAATTTGGTGAAATGCATGGAAGGAAACATCAAGAGAACAATCTGCTTTAAATGGCTTTAAAAGCTCCCTGGACCTGATTTTGTACCCCAAAAAATAGCCCCTTAGTGGATACATCATATTGATTTCTTCATAGAAGTGACATTTAAAGAAATAAAAGAAATGGAGGGTGGGGGGTTATAAATTATTTTACCTTAGGAATGATCCATCTTTATCCAAAATTTATATATCCAAAATTTACACATTTAGTAAATCTGTGAATAACCGGATGACTCCATAAAATTGCAAAAATACATGTGTGTAAATTTTGTGTAAAAGCTGTGTGAATCTTCAGTATAAAAAATCAACAGACCCTATATACAATATAAAAAATAAAAAAAAACAATAAAATATTAAGATTTTTTTTCAAGCAATATTTGCCTAAGTAGTTGAATAATTAAAGGCCTTTTTATGAATTGTTTCACCCAAGATTCATCACTCATTTAAAATCTATGTATGTTATACTAATATGCAATTTAAAAAATTTGTAACAAAATTGGGTAAAATCTTTTATAAACTGAACCTAAAAAAAAAAGTTTACCTGCCCAATATTCACCACCCCTAAAACAAACAACAAAATTACACCCTCTTTTACCAATGCTAATTATGAATTCCTAAGATTTAGAGATCTACTTCTAAATGTTTTCACCCAAAATTTTACCAAAATTCACAATTAATTAAATTAGAAAATGTTTGAATAAAGTTTATTTGCATATTGGGGTTGATTTACCAAAGAAATGCAAGTTGTTCACATAGCAAAGTGAAATATTCCCTGATAAATAAATACGTAAATAAGACTTCAACCATTCAATCACATTCATGTGATTTTGTTTTTATTTCCTTGCATGTGATTGGTTATTTTTTGCAAAATGTAAAAACCTTGGTAAGCAAACAGCTTAAAATTATTTAGCAAATCATCCCCCAATTTTTCATTGTGAAAAATTAGCAAAATTTGGGTAAAATTTGAAGACATTTATTAACAGACCAATAATAAAACAAAATAAATTTCACAGCCCTCCTATGCAGCTCAGTATATAGAATCTAGAGCTTGCTTAGATCAGATTGGGCATCATCATACCACCTGTTACCAACAACTAGACCAAGAACACGGATCACATGATCAGTTTCTAAAATTTGACTCCAATTTGTCCCCAGACATTAAGTATGTGGGTATTTGGGAAAACATAATAAAATTGACAATACAAAGAGATCATTCAACATCATTTAAGTATTTAAATACAAATATTATAGAAGGAAATGCAAAGGAATATGAAAATATTATAATAAAAGCATAAAAGTAAAAATAAACTAAAGCAATGTGTAAGATACAAAATTTGTGGATTCTGAAAGCTGCAGGAAACAAAAGAATAGAAGTACATGGTAATAATTACAGAGCGTCCAGGTTCTCCGGACAGGAAGTGCAGCTCCCGTGGTCCTTGGGGACAACTCTCCCCATCAGGCTGCAGCGATCGTTGTGCCGTTTTACCAAGAAGGCCTCCGAATAAGAAGGGTGCAGCGGCTCTTAAAGAGGAAGCTGACAAAGAGGAAGATAAGTTTGAGGTTTGCCAGCAGGAAATATCTGGATGTAAAAATGACAAAATAGTATCTGCGTTGCGAAAGACATCGCTGGGCCGCCCATGGAATGGCAAAGGATGCTATTGCTGAACCCGGAGAATTACCACACGCTTTGATGAACTTTCACACAGGGGCGACCTAAACTCATTTAAATCTTCCAAAATTTATCAAAAATATGAATCTTGTCTTGAAATGATTTGTTATAGCCCAGGGCTGCCGACTCGTTGCAGGCACTTCCTGGCATTTCTCAGGGTGGTTGATGTGACAACAGTGCACTGTGTCTACCTTTAATTGCAATGAATATATCAACCTATAGAAAAGCTGATGGTAAAATAAGTCATATGCAAATCAATGGACCCTAAAAGTCAGGGAGGAGGGGCTCCCAGGAAAGTTAGAGTTCCACTTTATTAAGTGCAGGGCCACATTTTCATATTTTTTTTCTTTTTCCTATTACTTGATAAGCTGTCAGAGTGCAGTGTAGGGAGTGTTAATCATAGTGACAGTTTGTTTCCATTATCTGCTTCCACCCGGCACTAAAAACTCCACCAATCTCCTCCTATTTGGCAGTGCCAGTCATGGTGGTTTGCGGCCTGGTACACGGCCCGGCTTCGATCTCACCGACGTAGGAAGCGATATTCACAATTGTGTCAAGCCAACCGCACCCCAGCAAAAACACCTCCATTGGTAAAATATTTTTGAGAGGTCAATTGTGCTGTGAAAAAGGTAAAAATGTTATAAACATTTTTTAATGCTAAGGAAGGAACAAGGGGCCCCCGTTGTTGGGTCATTCTTCAGGAACAAATCGGCCTTCATCTGACAATAAGTGAACCAAATATGGGCCTTGTCTACTAAGGGGTGAGCCAGCAATTTTATGGCTTCACTAACATTTCATTAGAAATCTGCACCGGGGATGAGCAAAACATTTTCCTCACTTTGTGAACTTAAACTGATGGTTTTACTAAGTTTAATGCAAAACCCCCAACATTTGTGTTGTCAATAAATTTTGGAAAGTCAGGGGGTCTATTGGAACATGGTACAAGTGAAACAAAGTGTGGCTTTTCCATAAATAAAAGTAAAGTCTCAAACTTTTTTTTTAAATCACTTTTCAGCTTTTTAAGGATATTGCAAAGCCCCTAATAATGCTATTGTGACCCAAAATAGGGGTTTCAAGAAAAGTGAAAACATGTCCCTGGTGAAAAACAAAAATTTGGAAAGCATTTTTTGTAGCAATGTCCTGACTTTATTTTAACATTGAATAATTTAAAAAATAGATGTGTTTTAAAAAAAAATCTTTCTCTGAGAACCCCTATAGACCCCCATTTCGGTCACAATGCCACCTTCATGGGCTTTGCTCTTAGCTTGTATTGCTGGTGAGTTATATTTGTAAACTTTTGTAAACTTTTGCAAAAATAACTTCTCCATTTTCTCTCTGTAGCCCAGATTTCTTATGAAATGTAATAAATCAACGGACTCCCAACTTCTCAGAAAAGGAGGTAATAACTGGTTCACTCAGTGTCATATTAGGGATCATTTTTGCCCCATGGTCCACTAAAGTTGTCCCCTGACCCCTCCTATTCCATCTTGGGGTCAACAGATAAAGCCTGAGGTTTGCAAATGATAATTGGAAGGGAAATTTGTCTGATGAAGTCAGATGCAATGTGCAATAAGCATTAAAATCAGGTGGGGCCCCTGGGGTTCTTTTAATTAACAACGCCACTACATAGGAATCATTAGTGTTTGTGGGGGAGGGAGGGATGAATTTATTGGCTCTACAGTTTATCCAGTCTGTTCCATCATGGATACTGGGCACGTCTCATCATTCCAATAATAAGCTGGAAAGGGCTATGGCCATCCGGCGGGATCTGTGCGCCTAGAATACATGGAGGAAGAGGGGATTATCCAAGGTGGGAGATTTCTGCCAACAGGACAATGGGCAACCAAATTCATTAGTTTCCCTGGTCTCCAGGTATAAGTTACCTCCCATGGCCGGTCACCCACTTTTTTATATTCAGCTGAAACAGAAGGCCAACTAAAGGGCTACCCCGACTGTTCTCCAGGCCAATGATACTGACAGACTACTGATGGTGTCCCCATTGTCAATTTCCAATGTGTACAAAATCTCCAAAACCTATAAAACAAACCTTTGTCTCATTCTAATCTTAGGGAATGGCGAGGGAGTTTAATGTCACCGACCTACAAGATAAAATTATGAAAGGCTATCTAACAGTTTGGAAAGAATCCCAAATCAAGATCATGTATAGGGCCCATAAACATAGACTGCTATTTATGGCAAATTTAACTAAACTTGTCTATGTAAGATGTTGATTTCTGTATATTCAACTGTATACTAAACACAATTTTTCTTTTTTGTACAAAAAACCCTGCTTCTCTTGTCTTTACAAATTTGTCCTAGGGCCCATAAAGTCCACAGACCACGGACTGTAGAAGCGGGTCAAACCCACAGGGTGCCTGAAGTGCAGCCAGGGTACAAATTCCCTCTACCATAGCTACTGGGCCTAAACATGCCTAACTAATTTCTTGGAGAGGACGCTAAAATTTCTGAAAGGAGTGGTGGGGACATCTTTCCCGCTTCTCCCGGTATTATGTGTATTTGGAGAATGGCCCACACGGCATGGGTTTGGGGAAAGGAAAGAAAGCATTGGTGGACCTAGGTGTATTGACGGGCTAAAATGAATCAATGGATCCAGCCCAAGTCACCTACACTGGAGATGGTCAGGGCGTCTCTCCTATTTATGTTCCATAAGGATATGTTGGATGCCAAATGGGGAAAACTAACAAAAATCGAAATGGTATTGTTTCATTAACAAGGCTCCACCGAGCCCAGAAAGGGAGGACATTTTATCTCAGTTTCAGCACTCCTCCTGGTATATTATAAACGTGACCGACAAGGATTCATCGAAGCCCAAGCGATAGCTGCGTACCAATTTTGGAGGGGAGGAAGGTACTTCACCCTCCTGACATTAGGTGTGCTACCTCCAAGGAAATTTTGTGTCAATCAACTTTATTGAGTTTTCAAGGAAAGTAGACAAACATACATAGCAAACATCATAACGTAAAACACGGAAAACTTATTAACCCGTAATGGCATTGGCTTCGTATGAGCATAAAATACAAATCTTAGATACAGCATATATTCTGATAAACATAGCAATAATCTGTCAAAGCCTGCATGAAACAGAATAAAACAAATCAACACAAATATAACAAAATTAACAAAAAAATACTCATAGAAGCTTGGAGCATAAATAATGTTCTAACAATCCTATGCCGCCTATAGTGCTAATCATTTTTCGTGTACAATCATTTTTTAACAAAAACAATAATAAAGAACTAAGCAGCCCGGGGGGGGGGGGGGGGGGGTTGGGAGGGGAGAGGGAAAGGAGAATGCACACCACACAAGGTTGGAGAAAGTATGAAAAAGCCCTTGGTACAGAGATAGAGCCCTAACAAATATACGAGAACATTAAGATAGATACATTTGGAGTCGGGGAGATTCTTTAAACCAATCCCACGTGGACCAAACTATTTTAAATTGTTCCAATCTGTCGTCATCTTCCGCCACCAGCATTTCCATATGGCGGATTTTTTCAAGTTCGGATACCCAGTCCGCTATAGCAGGAGCAACAGGCTGCCTCCACAATCTCGGGATAAGAACTCTAGCTGCAGTAAGAAAGTGCCGTTGGGCACCTCTTTTAATACTTTTAAGCGAGCCCGGGATCATAGATAAAAGAGCCACGTTAGAAGTATTGGGTACTGTAGAACCGGAGCAGTCATTAAATATCTGAATCCAAGGAAATTTTAATATCCCACCACTATTCATAGCTAGTTCTAAAGTGAAGATATTCGGGGTCGGGCAGCTGCAAGCAATACTCATGTCTGACAGTAATGACGATATTCTGATGTCTTACTGTGTATGTTCTTCTCTCCCTAATTTTTACCCTATGTTATTGTTTAGTTAGACAGAACACGACATTATTTTTTTTGGTTTTTTTATAAAAATTGTCAAAATTTTATACAAAAAATCAAAATCAAAAGGATAAAAAACTTTTTAGATTGCATTGACCTACAAGGATTCGGCTCCATCGTCAACAAGTGAAAACTTTGTATTCTGCAGCAAAGAAGGGATTGCCACCTAGAAAGCATTATGAACATGAGTTGGGGTTGGGCCTGGGTTGGGTTAGGCCCACAAGAGACCCTGTCACTTTTCCCTGAATGAACACAATGGTCCTGATTTATTAAAGCTCTCCAAGGCTGGGGAGAATACACTTTCATCAGTGAACCTGGGTAATTAAAAGTAATTTGCTATTTCTTAGAAAATGTTTTCAATCTTGGAGCGAGTCCATTCCAGGTTTACTGGATCACCCACTTATGGAAGTGTATCCTCCGCAGCCTTGGAGAGCTTTAATCAGGGCCAAATTCCAGGTTTGCTGGATTACACAGTTTCTCTCATAAAAGTCTATCCTCTCCAGTCCTGGGTAGGTTGTATCAGGTTGTATGACAGGTTCTCTTTAAATCCTCTCATTATCACTCTTATTGCAATGTTGTCCTACCTGAAATAAAAATTTGTTTTTGTCTTACAGCAATCAAAGGGTTAAGAAAGCGGTGGTGTAATGGGCTGCAAACCGTTAGTTTCAAAACACCCGTACTCTTACTTTATGTTTCCTCATGATGTGCAAACCCCCAGCAGTCAGTTAGATGTTGAAAACAAAAGCATCTGATCAGTTCCGCTTCACCAAAAAAAGATATGCAAGATGTTCTGTGCTGCAAACATCACAGGCAACCCCAAAAAGTTACATTTCCCAATTGTCTTTTCAGAAATGGACAGAAGACCGAAATAATGAAAGCAAGGTTCAGGTTATAAAGTCGTATTCATCAAAAACAGTCCACAAGTTCTCAGAATGAATCCAACAAAACCAGAAACTGAGCGGTCACATATACCTTGTGGCCCATGGGGTTTGTGGTCACCTGACCATCACACCGATGTGAGTTGCTTTTCATCCCCGTTCTAAACTTTGGCCATTAATATGCAATTATGGAGTTCTTCCTTTCCCATGGTCATTCATATGGAGCCTCCACTCTGCCAGGAAAGCTTTCCACAAGATTTTGGGTTGTGTCTGTGGGATTTGCCCCATATCGGTGAGGTCAGGTACTGATGGTGGGGATTTGCCCCCTATTGGTGAGGTCAGGTACTGATGGTGGGATTTGCCCCATATTGGTGAGGTCAGGTACTGATGGTGGATAAGAAGATCTGGCTCACTATTACAATCAAAGGTGTTCGGTAGATCTGAGGTTAGGTAGCTCAAGTTCCTTCACATCAAACTATTAATTTTGTGTTGTCCTCTCCACCCCCATGTCTAATAATATAGAGTCCTAAATTGTGGCTATAACATCCTCCACTCTTCAGGATTTTGGAATCCCTCAAATTAAGATACACAACATGGTTGTGTCCATATGATCCCCTATATGATTCTTCTGGAAAGGTCTTCAACAAGATTTTTGAGGGTCCCCGTGGGAATTGGCCCCCATTTGTGAGGTCAGGTACTGATGTTGGGTGAGAAGACCTGGCACCCAAAGGTCTGACACCTGACCACCTGTATGAGCTTGTTGGACATCCCATTCCAAAACCATGACCATTCATTTGGAGTTGCCCTTCCCATCCTCCATAGCAGTTATTATCAAGTCAGTCCTCCATTGTGGTATTTACACCCTCCACTTTCCACTTTCATAAAGTTTGCCTTCCCACCCTCCATAGCCATTATTATGAAGTCAATCCTCCATTTTGGTTTTTACACTTTCCACTCTTTTGCGAAAGTTTCTCACAAAATGTTGAAAGCCCTCAAATGATAATAAAGGTTTGCATTTTGGAAACCTTCAAATAAAGATACAAAAAAGTTTGTGGCCCCTTGTTCATTATACCTATATGAGCTTGTTGGACATCCCATTCCAAAATAATGGTTGTTGTTTGGAGATACTTCACTCACCATAACTCTTACTATGGAGTTATTTCCCAGTTGACTATAACATCCTCCATTCTTTTGGAAAGGTTTTGGAGGGTGCCTGTGAAAATTTTCCCCACATTGTTGAGGTCAGTTACTGATGGTGGGGATTTGCTGGTGTATTGGTAGCCAAGTGTAGGAACAAAAGGCAGCCAGGAGCATTGGTAGCCCAGATAAAAAACAAAGGACAGCCAGATGCATTGGTACCCAGATGAGGAACAAAATGCAGACAGCTGCATTGGTATCCCAGGTTTGGTTAGATAGGCAGCCAGGTACATTGGTAGTTCAGATGAGAATTTACTGATGGTGGGGATTTGCTCCCTATTGGTGAGGTCAGGTCCTTATGTTAGATGAGAGGACCGGGCTCACCATTCCAATTCATCACAAAGGTGTTCAGTAGGGTTGGGGTCAGGGCTCTGTGCAGGACATAAGAGTTCCTCCACACCAAACTGGTGACCCCATGTCTTTATGGAGGGGGCTTTGTACCCCGGGGTACAGTCATGGGGGAACAGAAAAGGGTCTTCACCAAACTGGGACCACAAGGCTGGAAGAGCACAATTGTCTACAAAGTCTTTTATGATAGAGGATTAGCAGGAGCCTACACTGGGGAATCCTGGATGCCCTCATTTGCAGTAGAACCTACATTGTGCTGATTGTGCAATTACTTGCTGGGAACCCAACAGGTCGGCTGTAGCTTTCAGTAGTCCAGCAGCATGGACACTGGCTCTCTTTGAGCTGACTGACACCAGTAGTCCCATTTCCCACCAAACATTCTATGCACACCCATGGGCTGCCTTCATTAGACTTGAGTCAATGTGAGCTATGGTCCATTCTATCACAATGGTCAGGGAGATTCAATGTACACAGTGCCCTGCTGATGGAAGCTGCAGCACCCTGGAAAGTGTCGGATGGATAGGAATTCGGCTCTCCTAGATTTGTCTGGAGAAGGCGTGGAACAGCTCATGATCCAAAGCATATCACATGATCTGTAAAACATGGCGGAGGCAGTGTGATGGCTTGGGCGTGCATGGCTGCCATGGCACTGGGACACTAGTGTTTATCCATGATGTGACACAGAAGCAGCCGAATGAATTTCATAATACAGATGGACAATGACCCAAAACATACAGCCAAAGCAACCCCGGAGTTTATTAAAGCAAAGAAGTGGAATATTCTGGAATGGCCAAGTCACCTGATCTGAACCCAGTTGAGCATTTCACTTGTTGAAGACTAAACTTCGGACAGAAAGGCCACAAACACACAGCAAGTGAAAGCCGCTGCAGTAAAGGCCTGGCAGAGCAATAATAAGGAGGAACCCCGGCATCTGGTGATGTCCATGAGTTCAAGACTACAGGCTGTCATTGCCAGCAAGTGGTTTCCAACCAAGTATTAGAAATGAACATTTTATTTTCAGCTTTTTCATGTGTACAATTACTTTTCAGCCCCTGAAATGAAGTGATTGTGTAATAAAGGATTTAGTTCCTCACATTTTATGCAATCTTTGTGTACAACCCACTGAATTAAAGCTGAAAGTTCAACTACTTCATTTACAATCATTGTGGTAATGTACAGAACCAAAATTAGACATAAGTTGTCTCTGTACAAATATTTATGGACCTAACTGTATTTATTTATAATATATATTTTTTTAATATTCTTTAACATATCCATACTTTTGAATCTGTGATGTTTACCTTTAAATATTTTCAGCCAACATTTTCACAAGATTTCATAAACATAATTCTGGGTAAATGTTGTGTGAATTTTGGGTAAAAATCTTGAAGAACAGATCTCACATTTAGTAAATTCCACTGCACACAAATCTGAAGCCTGGCCAACCTTCGCGGAGAGTTTAATAAAATGCGTTCATCTATTTATGGATGTTTTATCCCTATGCAGAAACATTCAGATGATCATTTCTTCCGTGGGAGCAGTCACGGTACACAATATTCCCATGTCATATAGATGGGAACTATTTATGACCCTCAATATTTATGGCTGCTCGTTTCTTATTTGGTTGTTTTTATATCATACTGTTACACAAATACACTTTTATTGATTGTAACAAGAAAGGGGTGTTGCTCCTGTAGTAGTGCAGGTACCTCCCATTAAAGTCAATAGAGGTCTACTTATAAAGGGTGTTGGTTAAAGATAAAGCGAGACCCTTTTTTTTATTTTATAAATGTATAAAACGGACAGCAATTACCCAAAAAATCACTTGATTACTATATTTGGAAGTAGCAGAAGTGGCCCGTTCACTTACACGGTTGCTATGTACCACATTTTTTCAAAATTAGGAAGCAAAGACAAAGTTAAAAAAGCAGACTAGTGTGTGGTTGTAAAAAGTTTGTCTCTTTCCATGTGCAGGGGAGAGAGCTGAAATGGTTACAGTACCAGAACAAATATTTAATTGTCACCACAAGAGGGCAGCAAATACACACCACCCAAACACATCGCACACAATGCAAAGCACAAGGGGGCGCTGCTTGGCTCTGGAGGAAAAGAAGTTTAAACTCCGGATAAGGAAGGGATTCTTCACTGTAAGGTCTGTGAAAATGTGGAATCGGCTCCCTCAGGAAGTAGTTTCAGTAACTACTATAGATTGCTTTAAGAAAAAGCTGGATGATTTCTAGAAACACAGAATATAACTGGGGATTAAGGCTTTAAAGTAAAAATAACAGACTGCTGATCCAGGGAACATCCGATTGTCTCATGGGATCAGGAAGGAATTTTTCCCCAATTGGTGCAAATTGTACCCGGGGGTTTATTTTGGCTTCCTCTGGATCAGCTATGTCTTTTAGGGTTTTATATCTGGGATATGTTTATTTCCCTAGTGGTTGGACTTGATGGAGTGACTAACTATGTAACCCATGTTGCTTTACATATTTGTGGGTCTCACTGTTACACTATTGGTAAAAACTGTTACCTACTAAAGGCAAGGCAAGGTATGACCATCTCTAGGTGACCATGCATCTTGTAATCTATTTAGAATGTATGCAAAGCCAAAAATCAAAGACTATATTCTTTTTATGATCCTGCAAGTATACACAAATGAATGTTTATTTGCCAATAGTACATTTAGATTCACATTTCCTTACAACACACAGCTTTTTTTATGAACTGAGTGGTGTCAACACTGTTCAGTTGACTATGCAAACCCTCCAATGTCCAGTTTGTTAAACCATAGGGACTAATTATTCTGTGGTCCAAGATAAGTACTGGGAGGGCTGATAATTTACCTTCAGAGGACACAGGAAGTGTGCATGGGACAGTTTTGAGGGAAGTGTTTTGGGGAATGTGCATAGAGTATTGTAAGCCATGCTTTCTGTACAATAAAGCTTTTTTTTTTTAAAGGAATAATTTGGTACACAACCCAAGCTTCTTCATATGGATGTCTATGGAGAAGAGATGGAACACCATGGTTTGGTTGGCAACCAGGTTGGGCCAGCATCATATTGCCATATGGAACAATATTGTTTCCCCATTCTTGTGGATCAAGATCTGTTAACTAATCAATAACAAGAGGAAAAATGTTACATTTTAAATGATTTCTGCTTTTTCAATGTTGCATGCAATAATGCAAGAAAATAATTTTCCTTGCTGTAGAGTATTATCTGTATTAGTCCACGTGCCCAGGTCCCTAAGCCATTGTAAAAGTGTTTTTTGCAACTCCCCCCCTCAAAAAAAAAAAAAAGTTCCCCATTAACCTTCATATATTCTGTAGAGATTTTTCCATTCCTGTGGAAATTTAAACAAGGCCAAATTTGTCAAAAACATTACAACATACAGGTAAGAAGGGGCCCTTTGGTTGGCAGAGGGGTGATTTGCCCCAAAGCCCTACTTATCAGTGGGTCAGCACTGCCTACTGTAAAATGTTCCTCAATAACCAGCACAATGTCTTCCTCCAGGCAAGGTGCCAACCACCAGTAGACCTTGTTCCCTCCACCTGGCTGAACAAGTTCCTGAAGTTGGATTCATATTCTACAAACAAATGGAATTTTTATTTTCCACAAACCTACAATTAAATTATTTTGTGATGGTGACATGGACTTTAGTTCGGATCTGAAAATGACAGATTCTTGGTAAGCTCATTATGAATTAATGATATTGTTTCTCATATCTAGGATAAGGATTTAATAACAGGAATATTATGTGCTGTTGAATAAACATTTCTTTGCTCGTACTTTGTTTATTCCAGAATATTAGTGGATAAACTGAGTTGTTCTTAGGACAGCCAGCAACTAAATGAACTGCATAATATTTACCGGCAATATAAACAGTTTAAGATTTCAGGCCGAGAACTCTTCCATTTTTTAATTTCTCGGGTACTGAGCCCATGAGTTTCAATGTATTTGACGTGGCGATGTTCAATATGCAAAACAAAAGGCTGTTCAATAATTTGTTTTGTGTCAAAACATGACAGAAGAGGGAAGAACATCAGAAGAGAAAGAAGAAGAATGTGAAGAACATCAGAAGAGGTAGAAGAGGAATGTACATAACAATAGAAAGGGGAAGAGTGTGAAGAACACCAAAAGAGAAAGAAGTTTGTGAAGGACACACAAGTGAAAGAAGAAAAGTGTAAGGAACATCAGAAGACAAAGAAAAGTAATGTGAAGAACACCAGAAGAGAAAAAAGAATCGTGTGAAGAACACAGAAAAGAAAGATGACGAATGTGAAGAACACCAAAGAGAAAAAAAAGGGTTTGAAGAACACAGAGGAGAAAAAATAGGAGTGTGAAGAACACAAGAAGAGTGTGAAGAACACCAGAAAGGAAAGAAAAAGAATTTGAAGACCACCAGAAGAGAAAAAAGGGGTTTGAAGAACACAGAAAAGACAGAGGAAGCGTGTGAGGAATATAAGAAGAGTAAGAAGATAAAATGTGATGAACACCATAAAAGAAAGACGAACAGCGTGAAGAACATTAGTAAAGAAAATATGAAGATCTGAAGAACCTGAAGAAAAAGAAAACGATTGTGAAGAACACCAGAAAAGAATAAAGATAAAATGTGAAGAACAGCAAAAGAGAAAGAAGAAGAGTGTAAAGAACATTAGAGAAGAAAGAAGAAGAAAGTGAAGAACATTAGAAAGGAAAGAAGAAGAGTGTGAGGAACATCAAAAGGGAAAGAAGATAAAATGTGTTGAACATTAGAAAAGAAAGAAGAAGACCTGAAGAACTAGAAGAGAAGAGAAGAAGAAGAGAGAGAAGATTACCAGAAAGGAAAGAAGAGAAAATGTGAAGAACACCAGAACAGAAATAGGTTGAAATATGAAGAACGCCAGAAGAGAAAGAAGAAGAATGTGAAAAACATCAGAAGGAAAAGAAGATAAAATTAAATAAACAACATAAAAGAATGAAGAAGAGTGTGTAGAACATTAGAAAAGAAAGAAGAAGACCTGAAGAACCAGAAGAGAAGAGAAGGAGAGAGAAGATTACCAGAAAGGAAAGAAGATAAAATGTGATGAACACCATAAAAGAAAGACGAACAGTGTGTAGAACATTGAAAGAGAAAGAAGCAAAAGAAGAAGACCCGAAGAACCAGAAGAGAAAGATGAAGAGCGTGAAGAACACACTGGCTGTGGGGGTGTTAATTTGAAGATTATTTATATTGGGTTATTGTTTAAGGGCTATTGCTGTTGGAAATATTGCTATGGGGGTTCTTCTTGTAGATTTATTGCCATTGGGGGTAATAGCTAGCTAAACATGCTGTAGCCCCCCCCCCTCCCCCAATTTTTAACAAGCTCATATTGAACTCCTTATTTTGTAACTAATCTTAGGCCCCACGTTTTGCATGGGCACCTTAGTCATGATGAGGCAGAAAGGTTTGTTCACACAATTCTAAGATGTCTTTGGAAAATTTATATATATTTTTTTGCTTTAACATTACCCTTCACATAATTGGGGGGGAATATAATTCCTTCATTTTTTATCATAGACAGTTACCATGTGACCGTATCTTCCCCTCTTTTTTTCTTTTATTATTATTTCATATTTGTGTGAATCTATACCAAGTGACACAACCATACAGAACATGGTGTGCTTCTCGCACAAGGCCAAATGTTTTCCTTCGGCTTTATATGCCGCATGAAGGATGAATGTTCCAATGTTCTACCTGTGTGGGTGATCTGGTTAATGTTGACTATAGATCTGTGAGCGAGATTGTCTTCAGCACTTGGATTTGCTTTGATTTCATGTGGCAGCCCAGTCAGAAGTTATACAGAGTAAACAATGGAAACTATTCGACTGTTTATAGGGATGGAGGATGACGAAGAGCGCCGCTCTTTCAGCCCTGGGATTCAGCAATCTTAAATCAAAGACCAGATTCTGCAGAATTTTAAAGAAAACTTTATATTTTTTTTTGTGTGTTTTGGAAGCGAAAAAAATGAAAATGTGTGATTCTGACGTAATCAATAATCATCATCTTCTTATCAATGGAAATGTGTCACTGAATCAATATACAATGGAGGGGTGACAACACTCTGTGCTGTATCAGGACAATAGAAACAGGACAGGACTACACATGAGTCTAGGGACCATTAGATGGCCATTGGGCCCGAACCTTCAAATCACTGCGGAAATTGCTCAGTTGGTTGGTTAGAGCTGTGCAGCTACCCAACACATGAGAAGACGGACTGTGAAGCCTGTTGGTGTCAAATGGGACCAAGCAATATAGACAATGAAATAAGGAGACGTATTTCAATCTGTATCAATGTCAAAGGAAGGAATGGGGGGCCCAAGCTGCTGCCTTGCCTGGGGCCCCTTTTGCCATCTCTGGGGTTACAGGGAATACCACCTGTAGTAATGTCCTTAACATTGATGGGTGATGTCCATCTAAGATGAATACAGAACAGGCAGAATACACAATTATCTGTGCATAAGATTTCTGGCAGGATTATTCTCTCTCTCTCTTGCTCTCCCTCCTTATCTCTCTCTCATATATATAACATATAACAAAGCACTTTCAATAGGACCATAGAAAGTGAATAGAAGCAGCTCATTGCCAAGATGTAAATTCACTTTAATTGCATTGCTGTCAGAATCCTTTTCACTGACGTATTAGATACACCCAAAGATACACCCAAAGACACACAACGGGAAGACGGATTCTTATTCTAGCCCCATTGTGCACAGCATGGTCACTGTCTAAACATTTATAATTTATGAGTTTTCATTTGGATTTCCTTCCTTGTGTGCTTGAATTTGATAATCAGAGCGCTCAGGCGCCACTTTCTGCAAGCCAATGCAATGGAGAGGAAGAAGACCAATGGGATCACAAGGTGGAGATCCAAAAATGAAGCATGTCCAGGAAGTCCAACCCTCAAACCATTGCAGAAATTAGATATCCAAAACTAGAAAATAGGAGAGAGCAGCAGCACTGTCTGTCCGTCTTTATTTTGTAGGTGTGAATGGGAATGTTACTCATGGGCGGGCACAGGGATGAGACAGGCCCCGCCTCCATCATCATGCATGGTTGCACTCTAATTCCAAAAAGAACTTCTACTATCTCATGCACTGGTGTTGCTTTTTTGCATATTGCATATTATCTACAGGAAAATACATATTGATATGTCATAATTGATGTGAGTCACCACTAAGTGGTGTCAGCCTTGCCCATTGCATTTTGCTAAACTACTCAAATACTCCTACTCTTCAATCTCTAAATCATGAAGGCTGATTGTTCCATGGTCCAAGATAAGGTAGCATTGCAGAGTATGGATCTGAGTATCTGATGAGGCCAACAGGCATTATGTTTAATTGAATCAGTAACAAAAGGTTTCCAATGTTATAATTATGAGACTAAAAAAGAACAAAAAAAGGAAGTTTAGTGTCAGGGTTGATATACATTGTAAACATGTCAATACCAGTAGCATCCACTAGATGGCGCAGGTTTAGCTTCTGTCCAAGCTATGCCAAAGAAACAAATGTCTGATCATATTGCTACAATAAAAAGAAAATATATAAAAAGATTCAGAAAAAAAAGCTCATGCAGAAGAAAACAACAAGAGTACATTTTCCCTTAATCCTCCTATTCATTAAATCTGCCCTCTGGCTTTCCCATCATTAGATCTGCCCTCCAGCCTCCCTTTTATTAAATCTGCCCTCCAGCCTCCACTTCAGTAATTTGCCCTTTTGCCCCCTCCTTCAATAAATTACACCTCCAGCCTCCTTTTCATTAAATCTGCCCTCCAGCCTCCCATTCATTAAATCTGCCCTCCAGTCTCCCCTTCATTAAATCTGCCCTTCAGCCCCCCCCCCCTCCTTCATTAAATCTGCCCTCCAGACCCCCCTTCATTAAATTTTCCCTCCAGCTTCCCATTCAATCTGCCCTCCAGCCTCCCTTTTAATCTGCCCTCCAGACCCCCCTTCATTAAATTTTCCCTCCAGCTTCCCATTCAATCTGCCCTCCAGCCTCCCTTTTATTAAATCCGCCCTCCAGCCTCCCATTCAGTAATCTGCCCTTTTGCCCTCCCGCCCCTTCATTAAATGCTCCCTCCAGCCTCCCCTTCATTTAATCTGCCCTCCAGCCTCCCTTTCTTGCACAGTTGACTGGTTTCTTCTTTGGACTTATATTGCTTTCTCTGGTTCTGTGCACACTGTGAGTTTTTCACAATGTACATCAGAAGCTGCATCAAGTCATATGGAGCTTTGCTGGGGGACTTTCAGCATCATCTAGCCCCTCCCACCCCAGACTAACTATCCCTGATCCCGCCCCTTTCATTCATTGGATTTCACTTCCTTCAATCACGAACACTCAGCATCACATGTGGGTGCCCACTCCCTCCAGGCTGACACCTAAATATCTGTATAACTCATCCAAGAGCCAACCTATTACTTGCATCACTGCTAAGAGTCCTGCGGATGAGTATATACATCTGTGCTGTTTTCAGGCAGATATGTACAGCACCCTTTTGGCTCCCCCTACCACTCATAATCTGCCTGCACTATATAGGTACAGGGATCCAATAATGACATCACTTGGTCTAAATTAAAGTATGGATAAGCAAAGGAAACAGAAAGAAGGCAATATGTAAAGGACTAAACTACAGCTTTTCAGCTGTCTATACATTGACTCCACCCCTGCATAGCAGCAGATACATTGACTCCACCCCTGCATAGCAGCAGATACATTGACTCCACCCCTACATAGTAGTATATACATTGATACCTAAATGATACATTGTAATTTTTTTTTAATTAGTTTGTGTTAAAAATTCATATGGTACATAAAACGTTTTCATTACCACAGATAACTTTAGAAAAGTTCCTGTGACATGAATCAATCACTGAATGTTTGTCAGATGATTTTCTTCTGCACATTCCATCTCTGAAATCTTCTCCTCCTATCAGCAGCTGTCATTTCCTTGTCTTCCTTTTTGATGACTTGGCTTTGCTTCCTATCCACGCAATGCGTTTGTCTTCTTCCGGCGTCAGGGGCCACAACGTTGCACCTCTCCTCCCAATGCCATGAGAACGACCATGGAATGAGGTGACTCCAAGATTGTCCTGGAATGTGTCAGGAAGCCCGGCCTTCATATGAGAGGGCCCCACATGCTTCTCTTGTTAAGGCATTTCCTGACACACAATTTATGCAAGGGAGCCTTTCATTACCTGCAAAATCAAGGGAAGCATCAGAAAAGGCGCAGCGACCACCAATGAAAATATCATGCAATAACACTCTATTCATTACAGGGCAAAGTAAAAACCCCTGAAAGGATTAATTTTTATAAATATACCTGCCGCGGAGTATAAGCCTTCTTTTGGCAGGGTGACAACTCTTTTTGCTGTGCATTGAAATTATTGTAGAGTTGTCACTTTACATTGTCAGGTGTAGTTGGATAGATATGGGGGTAAATATTAGAGGTAGACGTAGAGTGTGTTGTTGTATAAGGGCAATAGACGTTCCTCAGCCAACAGCTGCCCCCACAGGGCCCGCAAGTCAGTTCAGCAGGAAGGCTCCAAGTAACATAGACACAGGGGCTAACTGTTGGCTACATTCACCACTGGTGAATAAAATAAGGATAGCTTTCAGTATGTTACTTCTGATGGTACTCATAGTCTGAGCAAGTTCCAAATCTAAAAACATAAAAATATCCTTTATCTTTTTCTGTCCTCATCTTCATTTGTATCACACGCTACCCCGCCCAGACACTGCAGATCCCAGTGGGAGGGGTTAACAACTGTCACTCCAGAAAGAAGTGGGTGGGGCTGGGTGTGGCCAGGTGATGATTGACAAACTACAGGCTTTTGAGCCAGCAGTGACAATGCTGATAGCCAGCCCGCCCCGATCCACGCCCATCTTCCCTCCTCCTTTCCTGCAAGCAGATACATGAGAGTGACAACTCTGCTCTGAATTCAGAAGCACTGCAACAAAGTTGTCATTCCATCACAGGAAGCTGCATTAGGTGGTCAGGATTACCAGATATTGCAATACAGGAACCTACAAATGGACCTTTCTATATTTGTTCTGCAGTTTATTGTTTCTGTCTTCATATGGAGTGTGTGTGACCCCCTTGGACAGTAACATCTGGCTGCACACCTGCACCCCCGAGCTTCCCCCCTCCCCAGCAGGTGTGTATCCGTGTGAGCGCTGTGCTGACATGTCCTATATGGACGCCCACCAGCCCTGGCCTTCAAAGCTGCCCAGTGGGGAATATGCAGGAATTACACAGGTCATGCATGACTATCGGAATATTCAGGAGGAAATAATATCGGAAATAAAACATTCAAATTGTTACAAATATTTCATAATTCCCAGTTCAAATCCTCACAAGAAACAAAACAAATATCAACATATCAGTGCAATGTATATATCAGCATCTGTGCTGGGAAAGGCTGATCTGTAATCCGCCATGACGATCTTTGTATATATAGCATTGATGTATGGATAGATCTGTTTGTTATGCTGCCAGGACATTCAAACCCAAACAACTAAATTAGATCCTCGGATGTATTGATGTTCCTGTAACACATCATCATTTCATTAAAGTTAAATCATACCAGGAAGAGGAAGTTATAGGCAAGTCCTTTCCTAGGGTGACAACGCCTACTGAATTTATTTGCAGGGTTGTCATATTTTTGTGCCCATTCCAGTTGCTGCATTGTACCATAGACACTGCACGTTCAGTGCAGAATGTGAATATAATGCACCTTCCAATATTCTATTCCAGGAGGATAAAATAAGCACTGCATGGGCGCGACTTTTAAATAAAGAACCTCATTGTCATGTGCCAGTATATCAGCACTGGATATAGAAGCTGTCATTACTATTATATTTATATATAATAATTTATTATATTCTTGTAAAATATATATTATATTATTGTATCTTCTGTATAATATACAGCAAAACAAGGAGAGAAGGACCAGCACGCATACCTAGAATTGCCCCTCATGTCTCAAAGATTCAATTCTTCTGTTCGGGGCAAATAAAGAAGTACCCCTTGTCCCCCCCTGATGGTGGCTCTCATATACAGTGCCAACATGTTATAATGAAGCTCCTAAATAAATCGAGAAACTCTAAACGGCCAAATGTTGTGGACCATTGACCACCCAACCCAACAGTTTGCTGAAAGTCCCATTTCAAAACCTGGCCATTGATATGAAGCCCCGCCATTGCTTTCCATGACCATTAATATGGCATTGCTCACAACCCGCATGGAAATTTTTTATCATGCCATTAATATGAAGTTGGCTTACTTGGTAGCCACAACATCCTCCATTCTTCCAAGAAGCCTTTCCTCATGATTTTGGGTATCTATTGGAAGTTGCCCCCATTTGTGAAATCAGGAACCGATGTTGGATGAGTAGACCTTCTTCATTACTCCAGATGGCTATCACTGATTCCAATTCCCAAAGAATTACCCTTAATATGGACTCACTGTTCTCTGTGCCCCAAGCACCCATGGGCATGACCTCTACCTTCTTGCAAAGGCTGTATTGGAGGATATAATCTTGTTGGGCATCCCATTCCAAACCATGGCCATTCATATGGAGTTTTCCCCCTCCACACTTTTTACACCTGAATGCCATCATTTGGAGTAGAACCCATATCATTTTTTGCTAATTATGAAATATTTCTTTGTATGATGTAGTATTTCCCAGACCATTCACTGGAGACATCGATCTCATATGGATGTCATATAGGGGACCGTTGTGATCCATGTCACAAATCATCCAAGGTGACAAGGTCTCCTAAAATAAATCCCAGCCAAAGGTTCCTTTTTGTTTTTCTTGGAGGTACAGCTGAGTTTTATACCCACACAATATATTTTCTTCTATAGACATGAATTCCATTAACCCAAATAAAGTGATATAAGGGATTGTGACAAAGAACGAGAAGTTATAGCAGCCTAGTCAGTACGATGGGAACCCTGAAGGGTTAAGTCTTGGCCTTTTTCCATGCTCTGGCCTTGATGACGGGTGTGGTTCCTTCGCAGCTCGTGCCATTACCAAGAAAGTGAATCAGCCCGCGATCCAGGCCAGCTAAAAGATTGTGAGAGGGAAACCCTTCCTTACTCTAAAACTAAAACCAACATTTCAGATATACAATATATATATAAAGGTACGTTAATCCTGCCAGAAATGTAGTGATATAACTCCTTCCTGTACTGTCTGGCCATATTCACTGTTATCAGTTCCATTGTTTCCAGGTCACCCTTGTGGACTACAGAACTCTCATGAGATATAGGGGGATGGGATCAGGGTATGTACAGGGGTTACATACAGAATAATGCTGATTGGGCATTTATTGGGGACAAAGACTTGTCCTTTAATACTGGGAACCCCAAAATTTAGGGAAAGCATGAGGCTTTGTTTTTTTCAGGTAGGGGGCACACTCTTTCAGACCCCTGTTTACCTGCTTACCCATGTTGCATGCTTGAATAGGGGTCTAGTTAAAAATAAGGGGAACCCCACACATTTTTTTTTTTAAATTAAAAAACTTTAACAGCTGCAAGCCCACAGGGTTTGTGTGTTTTTTATTTTTTTAATGTTGCTTAAGAAGGCCCCTTTTATTATTTAGCATTGGTATAAGAAACTTACCAGTTCCCAAATTCCACTCCGCCCCCCTCTCCCCCAGACTCTGTTTTGCTGAGAGTTCTGCTCATCTCCATTGGCCTTCTTACCAATAAAACACTTTCTGCCCTATAGTGACGACTCCTCACTGCTCCGCAGGAAACAATCCACTCTAGGACCTTAAAGTGGAACTAAACCCAAAATAACAAAACCACACTTACCTTTAATCCTGAAGATCGTTTGGGTCCTGCATCGTCCCAATATCTTCAGCCGGACGTCAGGCGCCGACATCATCTTCTCTTTTCTTCGGGGTTTTTCTTCCTGCGTCACCGATCTCAAACTGTGCATGCGCAAGTTCGGATGATGTAGATGGGGGAAAAAGATTGCCGATCTCATTGCACATGCGTGAGATCAGGAATTTTTTCTTTCATTATGAAATGGCTCCTTCTGCGCATGTGCGAGGTCGGAGCATGTGCAGAAGCAGCAGCCAAGAGCCTCCTGGGATGTTTGATGTAGATAAACCTGGAGGCTTTGCGCTCCCATTCTGCTATGGCAAAGACAAAAAGGCCAGGTGCTGCACCCTTTTTTTTTTAAAGAAAATAAATAAAAAAATGTACTTTAAAGAGTTTACGTAAAGTAAAAATGTTGAGTTTAGGTCCACTTTAAGTTTATTAGAACTACAACCCTTATCATCTTGATTTTATGGAGGAGAACGGGAAACAGTGTAACTGATAGGAGTGAAGCCACGAATTGGTTATTTTTCATTTAACAGGTAGCTTTTTGCACAGATATAACAAAACACTTTCAATGTCACAGACCAAATGGAAGCAAATAAGAGAAGTTTGTGGTTGGAGGGTTGGCATGCAGTCCCTGTGGAGATGGTGCCTTGTGTTGCCCAGCTGGCAGAGGGTGTGATTCCAAAGCTGGTATTTTGTAGCCGGCTGTCTGATTCCAGCTGAGAAAGAGATTGAAGCTGTTAGTGAGACAGAAGTTGTTCTGCCTACTATATGAATGTCCTTATTTAGTCAGCCTGTGAGGTGGAGCATTTTGTCTCTCTCTCTCTTTGCATTCCCCCTGCTGAAGGGGACAAGTCAGACATAAGTCAATGTGAACTCTCAGAAGTTCCTGTGGTTCCTCCATCCTGGATGCCCCAATGACATGAGAAGATCCTAAGCTGTGCACCACCAGCACCTCCACTTGGACTTTTTCCTTCTATCTTCTGGATGTGAGGGCTCCATATAGAGGGGTCATGCTCTGCACAGCGGGGGCGTAGGATGAAGATGACCCCCCAGCAGAAATCGCCTAGCAAGGACCTGGGATCGTGGATTCAGGAAGGAGGCAAGGTTTGTACACAACCTGCTGGATTCCAGGGTCTTCATTACTGTTTTGTGGTTGTATTGGATGGAGGAGATGACATGGTTCTCCTTATGTGATTAAAGAATGACTCTACCTTTGTATGGTGGGGAGGTCATATTGTTGGAGGTGGTATAGACCCCTGTGTTGTCCAATGTTGGGTGCACAGGCTTTTCGAATATCCGTTGTATTTTCTTTATTGGGACATGTGGAGGTGTTCTGTAACCATGTGGACAGCTATGTTCAGGGGCGGACATACTGTTCAGGTTTATCTGAGACCTAGGGACCCTTTTATTTTAGATGTGGGTCATTTATGCTGGGACCCCCCAGATGTCTTTATTAAAATCAGAGCTCTTGTCAATTGCTGTGAATATGCAGTGAATGTTTTCATTTGGTCAGCAGGGGACAGCAAATATTCTTTGGTGACAGGCTCCATGTCTATAATTTACCTAAAGATGGTGGTAAGGCTTCCACTGTAAAACCAACCCCCTATGGACACAAATCACCCCACTACCATGGACACAAATTGCCCCACTACCATGGACACATATCACCCCACTACCATGGACACTTATCAACCCACCACCATGGACGTATATTACCCTACTAGCATAGACACATATCACCCGACCACCATGAATGCATATCACCGTCCACCATGGACGCATATCAACCCACTTCCATGGATGAATATCAACCCACCTTCATAGACGCTAATCAACCCACCACCATGGGCGAATAATAACCCACCACTATCGACGTATATTACCCCACTAGCATAGACACATATCAACCTACCTCCTCAGATGCATTTCAACCCACCACCATGATGCACATTACCCCACCCACATAGATGCATATCACCAACCACCATGACATAAATTACCCACTATCATAGATGCATACCACCCCATCACCATGGATGCATAATACCCCACCACCATAGATGCATATTACCCCACCACCATAGATGCATATTACCCCACCACCATAGATGCATATTACCCCACCAGCATAGATGCATTTCAGCCCACCACCATAGGCGCATTTTATGCCACCACTACCTTGAACACGTGTCACACCACCATGGGCAAAGATCACCCACCAACAAAGAGGCATTTCACCCCACCACCATGGACACATATCACCCTGAAATTATCACATGAGATGGATTCAGAAGCAGTGGCATCTCTGCATAGGTCCAATAATGACCCAATAATGGAGATCTGGTAAGTATAAACTGTAATAATTGGATGTTGGTCTGTTTCATCAAGGGGTGTGTCAAATCTCTACAGAGAGACCACTGCTTACACGCATCAAGGGATCTTCTCTTGCAGCATGCTGGTAAGGGACAAGCTTTTCTTCTCAGACTCTTGCTGTTTAAATTGAAATACATTGTAGGACTTTGCACAGGTTTTAGATATTTAATATTTGAGAAGTTTAATCATAGGATCGTGGCTTGGATTGGATTTGTTAATTTCTAAAAATGAAAGTCTGCTGCAAGAAAATCTGCCTATCATGCGTGGGGCAGTAATAAGGGACACACCCATACACATCTGTACAAACCATTTCTATACCGCCCGGCCCCTTTAAATCAGAAAAACGTGTTTTAAAGGCACAGACCACTGACCCATAACAATTATTCGTCCCAGAACTCCTCACCCCATTGGCTGCATGCTTGTATTTGGTCATACCATTAGAACAAAGCAGCAGCTCATTTATTTTTGACTTGCCCTTTTTTTTACATAAATCCAAACCCAAAAATTTTACAAAAAAAACATTTTTTATATTTATAGCTGGATACCAGTCCTTAAATGCAGTGGCTGTATTGCTTTTGCTTTTGTTTCTTTATTTTTATGTGATGATCCTGATCGTAACACACCTCCTGTTCTGGGGGTGATGACAATATGGACTTGAGATCCTCGGGGGCGGAGTCAGTCACAAGATCTTGAGGATGTTCCAGCAAATGGGAGCTTACAGATACATTTTCTTTGTTGTTCATACACACAAAACAATTCATTCCCAGTCATGTACTCGTGATATTTATCAACGCCTTCGATCTCTTCACATCTGATGGAGGATCCAAAAAATGGGGTGCTTATGATGAACCTTCTTTAGAATTCACTTGGATCAGAGATGGCCCCGTGTGTACTCGGCCTCCGACTTCATCATTCTGAGCACTCACTAAGAATCGGGAAAATCAAAAGTCTTCCTTTGCCTGAAGTCCAGAGGGTAATATGGCAGTTTATGTCATCGTTGCGCCATTTAGGCAAAATGGGCCACATTGAAGATGATATACAGAGATTTTTAGGGTGCAATGGGCTAAGGGGTGCAGGTGACCTCCAGGATCCAAAAATGTTCCCATTTTGTGGAAATGTACATTAAATTTAAAATATATATATAGTAAATATTGGTCAAATGCATGAAAAACATAAAAAACACCAAACACATACAAATAACACAAAATAAAATAACTCAATTACCCCAACCCCTCCCCTTCCAAAACTGAATAAATACCCTCACCCCCTAAATATTTTTTTAGGGACCATTTCTTCTAAGCAGCTCAATACATTTTCAATTTACAAAACGTCTCCAGAGTCACCCTGCCTACCCCTGCTGACAATACTCTGCTCGCTTTGGTCTGTTTTTGCCCCTTGTCATATTCAGAGGGCGTGGGTCCGGCTCTGTCCGTTTTATTTTTATTTTTACAGAAAATTAGAATTTTTGGTTTTATTCGGATTCATTTTTTAAACATATTTCATTCCGTCTGACGCAGATAAGACATCAGTGAGTTGTCATTCGCTGTCGCTGGCACATCGGTGACCACGTTGGCATTCCTGAAAGCATGCCATGGCTTTGTGCTTCATCGTCATTTACGACAAAGTTTGTAAAAAAAAAATAATAATTCCAAAAACAGAAGCAAAAAAAAAAAATACAAAGTCAGCATCTAGCAACTGAATTTAATGATGAGCAGATTTCACCATGAGCCCAAAGACACACCAGCGTCATGAATTGCACATGAAATCGTCATGAAATGAGGTACATTGTGGCTGCTGGTGTGACGTAGTCATAATACATATTCCTTATTGCACCACCCACTGCCACCCCTGGGGGTATCAGATCCCCCTCCTCCATCCTACAATTCCTATACCAGTAGAGCAATGCTGAAGTTTATTCAGAGCTCACTATTCAAGAAGCAGCCAGCAGGGGGAGACATAGTGCTATGTTGGTGGCACAGGAATCTGACACACCTGGAAGTGTCAAAGCTGCGGCTTCCTGTGGCTCCTTTAACCCTGAAATGGAGTCAGAGATGGGGGGGGGGGTAATGCTATGTATAGTGTATGTAAATAAAGAAACCCTGTCATTAGAACACAGATACCTCCCGGTGGTCCTATTAAACCTTTTTTATTGTTATATCTAAAAAATTTCCAGAGCTGAAAATAGTTCTCATGCTGTCATCAGGAAAGACACATAACTATTTAGAAAATGCCATGGATGCTTTGTACAGATTTGTATGAGAAAAACACACAAAGATGGACCTAAAACATACAGATCTAGTAGTTTATGGATGGTTGCTAAGGCACGGCTGGGAGGGGGAGCTGAGCTGCTGAGTTTCTACAGAGTGGAGGAAGCTGAGCTGGTATTGGGATATTTTTTTTTTTTTGGGGGGGGGGGGGGGGGCTGAACTGTTGGGTTACTCCTGAGAGGTGAATCAGAATTGCTGAGTTTCTACTGAGTGGGAGGAGCTGTGTCACTGTTGAGAGGGGGAGTTGAGCTGATGGGTTACTGCTGAGAGGGAGAGCTGACCTGCTGAGAATAACTACTGAGAGGGAGAGCTGACCTGCTGAGTCACTGCTGAGAGGGAGAGTTGACCTGCTGAGTAACTTCTGAGAGGGGGAGCTGAGCTGCTGAGTCACTGCTGAGAGGGGGAGCTGAGCTGCCTAATAACTGATTAGATGGGAGCTGAGCTGTCAAGTTTTTACTGAGTAGTGTAAGCTAAGCTGCTATTTAAATTGGGGAAGGTGGGGGGAGAAGCTGAGCTGCTGGGTTACTGCAGAGTTTCTAATGAGTGGGGGAAGCCATGTAACTGTTGATAGGGGACGTTGAGCTGATGGATTACTGCTGAGAGGGAGAGCTGACCTGCTGAGTCACTGCTCAGATGAGAAGCTGAATTGCTGAGTTGGGAAGCTGTGTCAAGGTTGAGAGGAGGAGCTGAGCTGCTGAGTCACTGCTGAGTGGGGGAGCTGAGCTGCTGTTAGGATGGAAAGCTGAACTGCTAAGTTACTACTGAGCACAAGAGCTGAGCTGGGTCACTGTTAAGAAGGGAGCTGAGCTGCTAAATCACTACAGAGGGGGAGAGCTGAGCTGCTGAGTTGTGCCTGGGATTTTTGTTTTAGCTTTTAGCCATGTATCATAAAATAAATGCCAATTATGCGCACCTGACACCTGAGCTTCTGTTGTCATTGGATAGCTGATATCTTGGGGCGGTGTTATTTGGCTTCTGATCATGTGATCATCACATGACAACAAATCATAGCAATCGCTGAGTTTGCTCTCTTGGCTCTCGTCATCTTGGCACCGAAAAAGACATCTATTCACACAAAAGGATTTTTATTAATGTATTCACCCAAGTGCACAAACTTTTGACAATTAATCTAATTAAAGAATTTTGAGTAAAAGTTAATCATTTTTCCAACCAAAAATATTAGATAAACATTGTGTGAATCTTGAGTGAAAATATACATAGACCCCCCACAAAGCATCATTCCCTTGCAGTATTTATTGCTTCGGAGCTGTCCGGTGAATTAGAACGCAGGATTTGTGATAGTTTGCAGTTTTCAGTGGCGATTTCCTAAAATTTGGGCTGTTTGTACCATGTGAGACGGCTCGGAAGGCAGAAGTGGTCAGATGAATGTTATTCACATGCTCACCGGGTGAATATAGGAAGCAGATGTTCACATGGGGAAGCTCAGCACACACACAGGCGGTTGGGATCCAGAAATGAAGGATTTGCGGGGTGACACCTCATGGTTGGATTCTTCGGTTCAGAATTGTAAGTGAAATCTTTGCATGTTTTCTAATATTATAAAAAAAACAAAAATCATTTTTAGGGGGAATTACCCCGGGCCCCTACCTTCTCCAGGGCCCCAACTGATAGAATGGTAGGGAATGCAGGGCCCTGGGATGCTGAGATTTTTGCACCCCCCCCCCCCCAGCCCATGTGCATGCATTTGCTGCATGAGGATGATTGAAATTGTGTTTTTTGTGTTATAATTCATCATTCTGTATTTCTGCCCCTGTACTCCAAACCACCGGGCAATGTTTTTCACTTACTTGTCTAAACGCGTTCAAGAGGTCCCATTAACATTGATAAAAGCATTTCAGCACCAACTGCCTCCAATTATTCCATCCCTGCTGGTCTCCTGCAGCCTCCCTGCAGCTACTTCCTGTCTATATGCACCCCAGCAATGGCCGCTCTCTGGCTGGGGGACCCCAAGGTGGACGATAGCCATGTAGCACGCATTGAAACTCCTGCTTGGAAGCCATGCGATTGGCTGACAGCAAAGAAGAATAATTGTGAGGAGGCAAGGAGTGTTGTCACTGCAGGAAATATCCCCAGATTATTTATTAGGGTTAAAGTATGATCGGGAAGACACATTTTTACAGCTGGCCCCCAAAATTAATGGGGTTAATAAAAGGGAACAGGGGGGGGGGGTTAAGGTGACCTGGGGAAACAGATCCATAAGCAAAATTATTTTTTTAATTTTTCATATTCCCTCAGGTCTTTTATCCCCCCCACCACATACACAATACAAAGCTAATTTCACTTGGGACATGTTTCCACACACTGCCCTTAAAACCCAAAACTCACTGTCTCTGGTCTGCAGTTGTGCTCCTGTGCTGTCACACTTTTGTCAATTGGGACATGTTCTCACAGATTCCCCAGAAAGCCCCACTTACCCCTCACCCAGCAGTATTAGGTAACCAGTAACAAGAATTAGATCTCTGACCGTCTCCGGTACGATGTCTGCAGTCTCTGACCGTCTCCCGTACTATGTCTGCAGTCTCTGACCGTCTCCCGTACTATGTCTGCAGTCTCTGACCGTCTCCCGTACTATGTCTGCAGTCTCTGACCGTCTATCGTACCATGTCTGCAGTCTCTGACCGTCTCCTGTACTATGTCTGCAGTCTCTGACCGTCTCCTGTACAATGTCTGCAGTCTCTGACTGACCATCTCCTGTACAATGTCTGCAGTCTCTGACCGTCTCCTGTACAATGTCTGCAGTCTCTGACCGTCTCCTGTACTATGTCTGCAGTCTCTGGCTTATATTATTCTTGTATATGCAGTCTCTCTCTCTTTTTTGTAGCATTGCACTCACTAGATACTATGCAGGGGCCCTATATGACAGGGGCCACACCCTATATCATGTAATGTGACAGCACTGCGCTGTACTTTTTGTTTTCTCCTTTCTTGATTGGTCGCAGTGCCCCTCTGGCAGTGCCAATAATTGGCAGCGGTTGGCGTGTCTGGAGGTTTGATGATATTCTGAGCTTTGTGTCGGCATGGAGGGTTGGGCTGCAATACTAGAATAGCGCTCAGCAGACGGTTACTGGAAGTCCGGAATCTGGGCCCGGTTACACCGATGGCCCTCCTGTATGTCCTGAATTTGAGTGATGTGTCACATGACCGGTGGTGACCGGCAATGGGAGCATATTTTGGGTGATGTGAAATTCAGGATGGAATTCATGGAAATTCCTCATCCTGTTCTCGCTGTTATTTTTGGTGGGTCAGATATCCAATAAGGATGAAAGGCTCCTCCAAAATCTTCTGATGTTTCCTCGGCATCCTTAGCCTAACAGCAAATTCCACCGGGTCCCACCCTTCCCCTATCCCTGGCAGGGGTATTAATGGAAGGGGCTGTTTGTGTTATCCCCATCATCTTGGCTCGCTGGAGATTCCCCAAATATCACTTTTGTAGAGCTCAGATCAGATTTCCATTCTTCAAAAAATTTCTTCAAAGGAACCTAAATTGGGAATTTTAAAAATTAAAAGTTTCTGCAATTAAAAATTCCCAATTTTAAAGCAATGATGAAAATATTTTGGCAAATAAATTGGTATGGTAAATGCAACAGCTAACAAGTATAAAAAAATAGAGACTTGGCTCTGGTAATGATATCAGTTATTCCAAAAACAAAAAAATACTTCTGTGGGTCCAGGGATCTATTAATATTATAGTCAGGAAAAATTGAAGAATCTTAAAAACAAACAAACAAAAAAACGAGGCCCGTTACTCACTGGAGCTCTCATGACCCAAATTTTTACAATTTTCCCTTCGGGCCTTCTTATTTGAGTATATTTTGAGTATAGTTTTTTTTTTTTTGGACACCTTCCAATGTTAGGCTTTCTTTTGGCACCACGGTCTTGCAAACATTATTTTATTTTCTAAAGATTTTTTTTTTTCATTTGACTATTGTTAAAAAAAAAACTGTTTTATTGTAAATAAAAATCAATCATTTTATTCTTTAATTCTCCTGTTGAGAATGAAACTAAAATATTGTTTCAGTTAAAAAAAATTGCATTCTTTTAATGCTACACTGATAAAAAGTAACAAATCCAATTAACAAAAGAACAACAAAAATGGTAACAAAAAATACATGAAATAAAAATAAAAATTAAATAAAATTATTGAATAATAAAAAATATTAATCCCTAATTATTTAAAAATAAATTTAAAAATCTGAAAGTCATAAAATAAATGGCTAATGTTGTTAGCAGATTATTTGCTTTAGTTTTTCCTCTTTTCTTTTGTAAATTTATATTTTGTTTTGTGGTTCTTTTTTTTTTTCCTTAAACCTTCAATGAAAATTAATTTTCAAAAAATGGTAATAAAAAATAGAAATAAATTAAATATTCAGGAAAATGAAAGGAGAGGTTAAGGAAGAAGTTAACAATGGCTATCTAGATATAATAGGGGGTTTAATAAATATAAATAATAATAATGTAATTTTTAAAGAAAATGTAAAAGTTGTTTGATTTTTTTTTTTATTTTTGTTTGTTTTTTTTTGTTTATACCTTGCTCTGCAAATGAATGAAATGGTAAAATAAATTAAGAAAAAAAAATCAGATCTCTGTATTTCCATATTAAAATAAATACCTGCAACTGGTATTTTAATAAATGATTTCAGTATTTTCCTTAGAGATTATTTCAGTATTTTTGCAAGGTGGGAAGAAGCGGGTAGCAGCCTCTGTATTGAGACCGAACATTTCAGTAACCACCCAAAACCAGACAAGTGGCTACTGAAATGTTATGGGTGGTGCGCCCAGCTAAAAGCGGCCGGGGGGAACATTGAGCTTTTGGGAAGACATGCTAAAGGAGGGCATAATTTCTTGCACTGCACCCTTGGAAAGCTACAATTTTGTACTCACATCAGTAAAATTTAAATAAAGTCGTAGATGACGTAAATAAATTGTAGTAGAATCATATATTACATTAGGAGAGTCAGGTAGATGGTGCTGAATACCCTGCTGAACTTCCCATCACATATTTAATTCTATTATAATACATAAAAAATGGTTCAGTTATTATGATGCTGTACAACCATTCTGGTATTATGTATGGATACAATTTTAAATATAATAATAAATCCTTGAAGATTGTGAAAAGGAAGGTGTTGCCTCATGATCAGGTTACAATGTAATATGGCAACTTAATAGCAGAATGTAGCAGCAAAGGAAAAATGTAGCAGATACTTGATTTGCAGTATCCAGGACTTTGGGTGCCTGGCCCATTACCCCTTATTGGTCATATGAACATTGTAGTGATTTTTAGTTTTATATTGATTTTAATGTGTCCGATAAATGATGTTTCTTAGGGCTGATTCTCCTATTATGATTGGGATGGACTGGGGACCTGGGGCTAACCAGAAGTAATAAGGATGGTCCATCAGAATAAATAGCTTTACCTGCCACTGTGGCATATTTTTGTGGAGCAACAAGAAAGCTCCAGTCACCATCATCTTCATCTTTCTTCTGCTTACTTCACCCAATCTCGCACTCAATCGGATGACAAATCCTTCTGTAAAATAAAGAAAGTGCCAATCTCACTGCTCATGCTTCTTATCAAGGAGCAGCCCCAAGCCTCATATGATACTTGACATAGGTATCCCATCAGGCTTTGTTCCCCCATTCAGTCTTTACTGTTATGGTGGTATAGACAGAAAGCGAGGCTTCACCCTTCCTTTAAAAATAAATAGGATTTAGAAGAAAAAAATGAAAACAAGTGCTAACAAATGGTTTGTCACTAAGACCTCTTTCATTTCAACCTGAAGCCTGTACCAACCTGATATAGGATACCTGCATTGATTGATCCTGGGACTCATTTATCCAGAAAATAGACATTTCTATTGATAGCACTAAGTGCTCTACATGTCAATACAATATTTGCATAAAGATAAAGCAGAGTTGTTATAATGAATATGTAAATGTCTGTATTCAATAGGCTAATGAACTCCTGATGAAGCAGACTTTGTTCAGGGAAACGCGTCGATATATCATTAGCCTATTTATTATGTACTATCCTCTGGATTTTATACACCAAGTTTTGGATTTGTGTGATGTTTTAACCATGTTTCATGAATTATAAATTAATAAATCATTGGATTACTTCTAAATATATTGTTTGAGGTGTTCAAAAAAATAGTATATGCTTTAAAAGTCCCAAGACCAATGACCCAGCCAAAACAGTGTCTTGCAAAGAAAAAAAGAAGCTAGTTTTTCCTTTATATGAACTAGTTCTCTTCCCTTTTATATAAAGTAAACATTTTGGTGATAGATCAGCTTTCTATGGTTGGATATTGGAGGATTTGCCAGTGCCTCCATTATTGAGTTGACCATATAGTCCTTGTAGTCACACAGTTCTGTTGTGTTTGTAATAATCCAAATAAAAGCATTTCTACTGCATGAGATTTATCACTTAGCGGAGTGTGTTTTGAAGAAGAAAAATGGTGCAAGGTATCCCCCTCCATCTGTTTATATAGCAACGCACAAGATTATTGGCATGCCTGTTGGGCTCTGGAGCCAACACATTTTTCATGTCTATGACGAGTGGCTGTACTTGTTATTTAACCAGTTCAGTTCTCACACCTGTAACCCCCTATGGACTGTAGATACATTACGTTTCTGTTATGGGTCTGATTATTCAGCAGAAAAATAACACATATATAATTTTTCATGACCTGTTTTTTAAGTGACTTTATGCAATCCATAAGATAGTTACTTTTTTGTTCCTGTGGATATTTTATTTATTTCTAACATTCTCTTTTTGGAAATGACATGACAATTATAATTCTTGTACAAATCATTAAAGGTTTTCACAAATAGGCTTTTACCTTTTTTTAAACATATGCATTGTTTTAGTGACTTGATTGAAAACATAAAGTTTAAATATCACCTGAAAAAAAAAAACCATATGAAAAGGCAGAAAAATCACTCTGGAAGGGGTGGGGGGGAGTAACTAAGACTCCTTAATGTAAACTAAGGATGAAGACCAGGCAAAAAATGTATATTTAGAAGAAAACTAATTACTTTGATCTGAAAAAGGAAATTAAGAAAATACAAAAGTAACAATGTTACTTTGTATCCTTGTGTTTATTTATACAGCAGCTCAATACTGTCATCATGCCAGGTGGGAAATATAAAGAGGAGTATCAGCGGCAGGGCAAAAAGGGCTTGTGAACTCTGATAACGTTTTTTAGAGCTTGTGAAGCAAACCCAATGACATCTAGTTAAAGTGAATGTTTATCTTAAGTTTTTTTTTTTTTTTTGGAGGGGGGATAAAGTTTGGGAAGTATGATTGTCTGTGTTTCCATTGTTGATTTTTTTTCTCATTTCCTATGCATGGCAGGAAAGTCTAACGCTAAGTCATAGTAACCTTATTATCAGTTGTCAAAATGGAGGCTGGATGGTGTTGGAACCCCATGGTGGGTATAAATGCATGGGGTAACGCCATGATTCCAGATGTAAATTCAATTAGGCACATCAGGCAGTTATGAAAAGCCAAGAGCCCCAAATGTCCTGGCAACACAAATTTAATTACATCAGCGTTTGTTGGGTTACAAATATTAACTGATCACAAACTTTTGGGTGTGTTTCTCATATTTTTCTAGGTTTTTCTGTGGATACATTTTTTTTACCTACTAGTCTGCATTGATTTGTGTTTTTTGTCTAAAATGTAAATAGACACCTTTCCAAATGATTCAGCTTTATATAGCCAACATCATAAAGTATGTGCTTCCTTCCAAATGATAGGGTTCAGATGTCCCCAGTGAAGGGTCCTAATCCCCCATCATACAAAGACATTGCAGACAATTGTGCTCTTCCAGCCTTGTGGTCACAGTTTGGTGAAGACCCTTTTCTGTTCCTCCATGACTGTACCCCGGGGTACAAAGCCCCCTCCATAAAGACATGGGGTCACCAGTTTGGTGTGGAGGAACTCCAGTGTCCTGCACAGAGCCCTGACCTCAACCCTACTGAACACCTTTGGGATGAATTGAAATGGTGAGCCAGGTCTTCTCCTCCTACATCAGTACCTGTCCTCACAAATAGGCAACCTACAAAATCATGTGAAAAACCTTCTTGGAAGCTACAAAGAGAGTATTTTTAATATTCATAACCTTGGATGAGAGCAACTCCATATTAATGGCCATGGAGGAGGTCAACTCCATATTAAGGCCATGGATTGCAACAACTTCATATTAATGGCCATGGATGAGGATAACTTCATAAAAATTACCATGGAGGAGTTCAACTCCATATTAATGGCAATGGAGGAGGGCAACTCCATAATAATGGTCATGAATGAGGACAACTTCATATTAATGGCCATGGATGAGGACAACTTCATAATAATTACCATGGAGGAGGGCAACTCCATATTAATGTCCATGGATAAGGGCAACTCCAAAATAATGGCCATGGATGAGGACAACTTCATATTAATGGCTATTGATAAGGGCAACTCCATATTAATGGCCTTTGAGGAGGCCAACTCCATAATAATGGCAATGGGTGAGGACAACTTCATAATAATGGCCATGGATGAGGGAAACTCCATATTAATGGACATGGAGGAGGGCAACTCCATATTATTGGCCATGGAGGAGGGCAACTCCATAACAATGGCAATGGGTGAGGACAACTTCATAATAATGGCCATGGATGAGGGAAACTCCATAATATTGGCCATGGATGAGGATAACTTCATATTAATGACCATAGAGGAGTTCAACTCCATATTAATGGCCATGGAGGAAGGCAACTCCATAATAATTGTCATGAATGAGGAAAACTCCATAATAATTACCATGGAGGAGTGCAACTCCATATTAATGGCCATGGAGGAGGGCAACTCTATAATAATGGTCATGGATTGAGAAAACTCCATAATAATGACCATGGAGGAGGGCAACTCCATATTATTGGCCATGGTTCTGGAATAGGAAATCCATGAAGTTTATTTAGGTGTTCTGGTCAGATGTCCACCAACTTTTGATTTTTAATGTAAATTCTATTTTGCTTATTCATGAACCTGTGTGATATAATTTATTTTCCTTCCCATAATTGCCATCATTTGGAGGGGAGTGGAGGATGGTATAGCCAAAAATAGAAGGCCAACTTGCAATTGGTGTCCATTGTTTTGGAATGGGATGCCATACCATGGACCTTTGTGCCATATATATACATAGTTAGGTCTTAGTTATAGTTGGACATAAACCAATCAAGTTCAACCACTAGGGAAATAAACATATCCCATATAGAGTACCTAAATGGCATAAAGGAAAAGCTGCCTAAGATTTTACTGACCCTTAAAAGTTTCCTAATTAGCCATATTCTGATTATACCAGGAAGTTTAATTTTCTGTTTTCTGCTTTGTTTTTCTGTTGTACTTGGTGTAATGTGTCTTTAACTAGAGTAGTTAGCTAGGGCAGATTAAAAACAACAACTTAATGTTGCTTTAAGCCATAAATGGGTTTAAAATGAATGATATTAAGGTCTTCCTGTGCCAAGAAATACAGATCTGAAGCTGGCAGTTAGCTGACGGATCGTGCACAGTTACAGAACGGAGCCCAAAGCCAATTGAGCCATGAGAAGTTGCCTGGGTAACATAACAAAGACACAGATTAGTTGATGAATATGTCCAAGTGACAGGTTGAAAATCGAAGCCCAGTCAAAGTCAAAGTCCCGTTACCCAATATGGCCTCACCAGAAGGAACAGCTCCCAGTTTGGAATGACTTTGCTGGAACCGTAAAAGCTTCAGAAGAAAGCGTTTCCAGTTGAGATCCGTAGGACATGGGGAAACCCTAACGTCATCAGCAATCCTCATTACCCACATTAAAACAAATTGGACGCAAATGTTTGCTCAAGTCATGCCATAGCTGAAAAAATCTTAGCACAAGTTATTATGGAAGAATTTGAGTATGCAAACTGGACATGGTATAAAAAACTGTCCCTCTGCCAACCATTACTGAAATGAAACATATATTTAAAACAAATCTAATAAAGTGCTGGAAACATCTTAGTACATTTTAGTTTATGCTACATATCACCACTATATATTTAAGCATTTGCCATTTTTTAGTGTTTTTTCTCTTGTCTACATTCATGGCATTTTTCAGGGTGGGATCCCCAATAGTGACAAATTTGTGCCATGTCGGTCAGTTGTATTAATGGCTTGAAGTCTCCATCAGAAACCAATTTTAAAAAGCTAGTATAAAGAGTAGAGAAGGAAAATCAGAGATTGGAATATAGCAGTTATAGTTATTCATTTTTATAATGTTATTATTACTCTTTTTTGTGGCTTGGGGTTGACAACTTGCCCAGTGCACACATAGGCAGGGTCATGTTCAGACTGCTGGGAAGGTTGCTTTGTGGTTACCATTTCCTCATGCAAGTTAACCGGTATAGCTTCTGTCCACAGCAGCTCCAAGGAAAATGAATAGGGGCAGCAGCTCATTGCTGACTTCTGTCTGCATCTGCAGATGTTGCTTCTTTAAGAACCAGCGCTGTGGTGCAAGCAGCCAAAATGGTGGCGAGGTGCTAGCTACCAGGAGTCACATGGGATCTCTTGATTCAAAGTCAAGGCTGAACCAAGTCATATGCTGTAGACTTCAAAAATAAAAGGGTGTTTCTAGGAGGGGAACACTCTCCAATTGGATCATCCCCCTTTCCCAAATTTCCCTTTTCAAAAAAATTGTGGCGTTGTGTTTTGGCACCAAGGTTCAGGCCTCATTCCAGGCTGCTGGTAAATGCACCTTTGCACTGCCTCTCATTCAATTAGCTGATAAGGAAACAAAGTAAGTACCTACCCTATTCCCAGCCTTCTACAGTCCCCTTAGAGCAGAGCTCACATTCAAATAAGAGAAGCAGCCTGAAGTGTTCACATGTTGACCCAGAAAATGCTGATAGGAAAAGACAGCTAGGAGCTTCTGACTGTGCAACCATAGGCTGGGGGCGAACCCATAACAGCCCAGGGTCATAAAAAGGAGCTTAAACAAAGCTGTTTTTTATACTGAGAACACCTAGTGGCAAAAATATTCAAGAAAAAGCTGCTTTTTATTTTTCCTTTATTGGGGTATTGATTTCTATTTTGTTATTTTATGCAAAGTGCACTTTATGTTAGATTGTTTGGCATAATGTTTCACAATGTACAGTTTTCCTGAGCATATTTATTTAAATCTGTTGTAAAGTATCTTTCCCGGGGCAATTCCTCCTGCAGGCTGACAATCCTAAGCCCCTGCACATCGTCAGTCTGCCATGTGAGCTTCTGCAGCAAGACATTGGGCTATCTGATAGACCCGGAGAAGCACAAGTAGTAGACTGACAATGCTACCACTAATTGGAAGGTATTGGCTTTGATTTGGCCTTTTTTTTCTTAAATTGCTGCTAATAAGTAAACAATTTGGATTATGTTAATTAGGTATGTTATTTGATCTGCTAACAATAAATCTATCATTGCTATTATACAGAAAATGAAAGCTTCGGTGCAAAGAAGACGTTCTTCATCTGCCATCGGCAGGGCCCTCAGCAAGAACAAGGCGCATTCCAGGTAAAAAAAAATGGAATAAAAAATAAACTCATTTGTGTACTGGGGAGTGAGAATATTAAATTCGATCTCGCAGCGAATAGGGCCTTTCTCACATACCGAAAATGTAAGCGATTCACTGAGAGGTCGAGCTCTCGCCAAACAGGAGGTTTCATGCAGCCCTGGAAATCCTCTGCGATCCCCGGGCACTAGAGGTTAATTTGCCCCGGGGATTGCACACTCTTCTCAATAAATGCAGCCACAGCTGCAACCATTGAGAAGATGCCCAGCACAGGAGAACCTCCTGACATTGTAATTTAAGTATCTCCTCAAATGATACATTTGTATCTGTAACATGTATGTATCATTTGTAAGAGATACTTATATTACAATGTCAGGAGGTTCTGTGCTGGGCATCTTCTCAATGGTTGCAGCTGTGTCTGCATTCATTGAAAAGAGTGTGCGATCCCCGGGGGACTAGAGGTTAATTAACATCCAGTGCCTCAGGGATCACAAACAGGAGGATTCCCAGGGCTGATTGCAGCTTTGGGAATCCTCCTGTTCTAATTTCCTCTTCTGATGGTTTCGCGAAATCGGTTCGCCGAAATTTTGCGGAACCATTGGAACCATTGGAAGTTCGAGGCATTCTCGGGCTAAAGTAATTGAAGGTAATTTATAAAATTATCTCTTTCTCCATCATTACAAAGGGTTAAGTCCAGGGGGATGGGAATAGGTAAGCATACTTACCTTGCACTCCCGGGATGTAGGTGGAATCCCATTTTTATATTCCTTTCATGCTGAGAGATTGAGAATTCTTACTACATTGGAATTGACTCAGCAGGCTTGAGGGGAATCTGAATGATCTCTGCCCAAAGAAAAATCATTTTCCTGCCTCAACAATAACAGACAAGAGCCAAGAGCAGCCAAATGCTTTTTCATTGTGTTTATCTGTCTGCTTTTTGTATAAATGATTCCTCTGGCTGTTTATTTCCAGCTAAGAGTTTCTTCAGTGAGTAAGAAACAAGATTTTCATATCACATTTCAGCATGGCCATCACTCATTCTGCCTTAGCAGAGACTTCTAAACATCTGCATATCTTGTCCATGCTGCGCAATGGTCTTTGTGATATTGTCAATGATCTCATTGTCCTTGATACCCTCATATCCTTCCTGGATAGCCTGGAGGAAGTAGAGGAGGGTCCTAAAAAAGGGTCCCAAGGCAACTGTTTTCCATGCTGACAACTGTCACAGACAGAGGTCCATATCTGTGTCCATATGTTGAGCCAATAGGAGGCTGCATGGAGATACAAGTGTCATGGATGTACTTGAAGATATAGAGGTGTACAGTAGGTACTAGGTGACAGGTAGACTAAAACCTCAATTGGAATGACTATGCTGCACTAGTGTTACTAGATGGCATAAAGACTGGCAGTACATATGAAGGTGCCAGCATGCTGAATGCACTGGTAGTCCCTAAATGACTGGAAGCAGTCTTAAAGTCATTAGTGCACTGGTGGACAAAAGATGGCATATGGACATGGAAGCGCAAATAGAATCACTGGGCTTGTTGGCCTCAATGGAATAGTAGATGGCACTGGATGGATACCAGCACACTGGCTGCACTAGTGGTCACCAGGTGACATATTGAATGGGAGCACTGGTCTACTGGTAGCCACTATATGGCATATGTATTGGGATTGCACTGGTGGATAATAGACCTGACATATGAACTGGGAATCCCTGGACTTGTTGGCCCCAATAGATCACTAATTGTCAGCAGAACTAAAATAGCATGTGGGAATATCAGCACACGGGCTGCATTGATAGTCACTGGATGACATATGGAATTGAAGCAGGCTAGTAGACACTGGTGAAATGGCAGTCACTAGTTGACTAGAGGAAGCTAGTAAACACTGGTACACCAATGATAAATATTAGAAGGTATATGGACTGGGCGTGCACATGGAATTACTGGGCTCAGTGGTCACAATGGAGTCAGTAGATGACTGAGAAGAAGAAGAGCATGTGGTAATCCTAGTACACTGGCTGCACTGGTGGTCACTAGGTGACATATGGAATGGGAGCACATTAATAGACATTGGCTGCACTGGTGGTCACTGGATGACATATGGAATGGGAGCTCATTAATAGACACTGGTGTAATGGTAGTCACTAGTTGACATATGAATTGGGAGGAAGCTGGCAAACACTGGTACATCACATGTAGACAATAGAAGATATATGGACTGGCAGTGCACATGGAATCATTGGGCTCAGTGGCTGCAATAACTTCACTAGATGACCAAGATCTAGGAGAGTATGTGGCGGCACACTGGCTGCACTGGTGGTCACTGGATGACATATGGAATGGGAAAGAAATCCATAGGTTCAGTCATTAGATGGCACAAGATCTAGAACACCATCTCACTTGCTCAATTGATAAGCACTGGATTGCATATGAATTGGGAGGGCACTGGTAGATACTGGAATCCTAACAGCTACTAGATAACATTTGGAATAGGAGTGCACTGGTAGATATAGGTATATTGACACATGATGATACATGGATTGGGAATATATTGGTAGTCAATGGGCACTGATAGACACTGGCACACTGACAGTCACTGGGCTCACTAGTAGACACCAAGCACAATCGTAACCAAAGACTCAAGTTGTTCAGAAATCACAGGAGGATCACAGTTTTTAGTAAAATACTTTGGCAGGAGGGGCCCAGTAGAAGCGTAGCTACTATGTTACTGGAACACCAAGCAATGCTTCTCCTCACAATAAATCATAGGCCATGGTATCCATCCAGAGAGCTGTCAATGGACTGATCACAGCCCTGGTGCTCCTGGTGAAACCTACAGGTACCGGCAGCCATGCACTGGAATTATATGGGTAGGTTAGATAGCTTACCCCTAAACTTGCCTTTGAATATGGTAGATACATTACACTGTAATCTCCAAATTAATGACATATCTTTGGATTTTGTAAAACGTGTTGGTGCCCCATGGCCTGCATCCAAACAACTATAGGTTATGTGGTCGGTATATTACCCAACATTTACCCAAAATATACCCATTTTTTACACTGAATTCAAACATAAAAGGTGGAAATCAACTATGACTCATTCATACTTTTTCGAATGAAATCCACTGTAAAAAATATGAATTTTCTGTAAAAGTTGGGTGAATCTTGGTAAATGAAACATTTGTGAATAGACTTTTTGTATCAGGCAGTCAAAATATAGCAATTTTAATAGTAATTTATTAATATCTTCTTTTTTTTCTTCTTATTTATCTTTTTAATACCTCTTCTTTGTTTATGTTTCCATAAGCATCCAGAAAAAATATGAAAAAGAGAAAAACCCAGAGTTACAATACAACACTCATTTAATTCTAATGGGTATTTTTTTTCTTAGTAATTTCCTCTTTCTGATGAACTTGATTTCAAGGACAATACAGTATTAGGAAATATTTGCACTGTAAAGTTGCAGCCTGAAAATATGCAGCATTAGCTTTAGGCACTACTAGACTTGGAAACCGCAAGCTCACCTCACACGTGGCGTGTCCTCAGATTTAGAAGGATTTGTTCCAAAAATATGAGATTTAATTATTTCAGTGGCTTTTAAGTTAAAACAATGACCAATAGAGTTAATTTATTTTCATCATTTTGCAATAAAATGAAATCCCTCCACAGCTCTTGTCTCACTTACCATTTTGACCTGATATAAAAATTCCCCCCCTAGCCCCTCTCTTTGCTACTCCAATGACCTACTAATGACTTCCTCACTTATAACCACCTCATAGGCACGGCTCCAAGGCTTTTCTAGAGCTGCCCCAACTCTCTGGAATGGTCTTCCTCGTCCTATTCGGCTTGCTCCTACTTTCTGCTCATTTAAAAGAGAACTCAAAACCCAACGCTTTAACTCCACCTACCCGTCTTCTTCTGTCTCCTAAACCCTCACTACTCCCCACCATTCCATATCCCCCTCCTATTGTGTGATACTTCCCCCACCTCCTAGATTGTAAGCTCTTCAGGGCAGGGTCCTCTCCTCCTCCTGTGTCACTTTCTGTCATTTGCAACCCCTATTTATTGTACAGTGCTGCATAATATGTCGATGTTATATAAACCCTGTTTATTTTTATTATTATTAATATTAATATTAATAATAATAGTAATAATAATAATAATAATAAAATTAAGAATAAGTAAAAATGAGCACAATAAAGCAATCTTTAAATACATATGAACCCTAGGCTGAATGATATTTAGATTTGAGAAGCTATATCAAAACCAATTGTGTGTTGACTGCCACTTGCAGTCTCCATCGGAAGTCCATGGGATGGCAGAGCACAACTGGGAGACCAAATGGTCCAAGTGGTCACACCTTTTGTGGCCATAACATCCTCCATTTTTCTGAGAGAGCTTCCCACCAGATTTTGGAAGGTGTCAGTGGGGGTTTTCCCCCATTTGTGAGGTCAGGTACTGATGTTGGAAGACCTCACTATTCTAATTCATCCCAAAGGTGTTGAGTAGGGTGGAAGTCAGGACACTCAAGTTCCTGTACACGAGTTATTAAATTTTTAAGAACCTTACATCCAGTAAGAAAGTAATAACTCTAGGGACTATGTGACCCTTCAGAGTAAATATCCTCTGCCTGATCTTCCCATTGTGTCTTGTCCTCTTAACCAAATGTGGCATTCTGATTTATTTCTGAGGGCATACCATTGCCTCTAGATTGGCCTTTCTTGACTTTTTTACAATGGGGGAACCCTTGAAATAACTTGAGGTCTTTGATAACTTGAGGTCTTTGGTCTTTGAGGTCTTTAACTAGAGAAAATGATCCCTCTTGCCTTGCTGGCCAATAGTCAACTCCACTTTAAACACCATGGAGGGGTTGACAAATTGGTAATGTCTTGCCTTCCAAGCTATGAAAGGACATACCAGTGAAAAGAATGTCAGCTTTGTGTCTTTGTTTTCATTTCATTTCGTTTTTTTTCATTTGTTTTTGGTTTCTTTATAAGCTTAACATTGACAGAAAGCCTGGTCACTCAGTTATCTTGCCAAATATTCTTACAATTTTCTGTACAGTAGCTATGGAGGAGCAGCTTTGTCAACACTTTAAATGATCAATTTACCATGGAAATAGGAATCAAATATGAAAACATTATTGTAAATTATACTTATGTTGCTTCCCTGGTTGACTCCAATAAGTTTGTGTGAAATTTTGCCAAAATGTTCTGATTTGGCAAAGTGAGAAACTTTTTGTTCTTTCTGTGACCTTTTGCAAACCTACAAACCTTACAAGAATACACAAAAACTGTCCCATGGAGTTATATCTTTTCCTTCAAAGTAAAGAAGTGCTATTTTCAGTGTGTGTCACGAGCTCCAAAGCGGCCGAGGCATGTCCTCTCATAGCTTGGAAGCCAAGGCATGACCAAGGACAGCGCAAGGTCAGATAGGCGAACCCAAAGATGAGATTACATTTAGTTTCATGGCGGCCTGTTATTTTCCTGTTGTTTTATAGTCATACTCTGGAGAATGCAATGCTTCAGGCATCCTGTTGGTTTTCCTGTTGGAATTCTGTGTTCACTTTAGAATTTATACATTTTGTCTTATTGCCAATTCTGATTTTAGAACAGAAGCCCCATAATAAATGTGCCAATTTCCCCAGTGTGTCCAACAGCAAGAAATCAAGACTGTCTGTTCTTGTTGTTGTGTTCCTGTACCAGTTTGGTGACTCTTTCCTGAGCTCACCTTTTTCCGGAGAATTCTTTGATATCGACGCCTTTAACCTTTTGTTCTGAATTCAAATCTCTTTTTCCAAATATCAGTGTTTGGTTGTGGAGATGTTTATTTTTTCAGTGGAAAGTTTTAGGACTTACACCAAGATGTTCTTGAGAGATTGTAAGACTCTCCATTCATCTGGTCAACAAATAATCTTTGTGGAAGAACCATGAAGTTCATACGAGTGGTGGGGACAGAATGTCTGGGCAGCACCTGATGGTCGACACTTTGCCGACTGCTTGGCCGTCCCAATCTCTGCAATGGGTTCTAATGAATCAGCATTTCATCATTTTTCAATGGTCTGTACTAAACCACCACCCCATTCATTCTCCATGAGCAGGTGTGGACACTATATGTAGCATCCCAGCCAAGCCTATGGGGACATGTTAACTATACCACAACCCTATCCATTATCTGAACCTAGCCTAAATGAAAAGAATGAACCAAAGTAATCAGACCCTCCAGAGTATATATTTAACTTAGCCACATCCCAGATTTAAGATTACAAAATAACCGATATAGTATATGGTATAAGTGATATATTAAGACTTTTAAGGCCAAAAAAAAATTATTATAAAAGTCCAATTATTGTGGAGACATTTATCAAATTTATCATAGTGCATACATTTAAAGATAAATGGATATTGCACACATAACTATAAACATATATACAGATCAACAGTTTGAGACTTACATATATATATATCTAGTGCCAGTAGCCAGCTAAGATCTTTCTCTCATGATACATTTGATATATGTCTTCACAATAATTGAATACTACAATATGAACTGTTGCTGGAATTGTAGATCTCTTGCTCCTGAGGAAGCGGACTTTGATTCCGTGAAACATGTTGTGTTTGGAATTCCTCACAGTTGAGATTTTCCACAAGATCTACATTCGTGCCATTCAAAGCTTTTAATTCATCTCTGCTGTACTTTTTAAAGTGTAATTTGCAATAAAGTTCTTTTAATTTTTTTTTTTTTAATACTTGGTGAAAAAATGTTGATTTGGACTTAAAAGTCCTACTATATCAGTTATACCAACCCTGAATTAATTTTGTAATCAGAAATCTTAAAGCTACAAATTTTATGTGCAGAGCAGGACATGACAAGGATTCCTTTATTAAAACCTGTAGCAAAAGGAATTGTGGCTTCAAATCTGCTATGTGTGACATTAAGTTGTCTTCTTTTACATGCCCTAACATAATGGAAGCCATAACCCTAACCACACTTGTATGCTGCGTCTTAATTCTTTTTCAGAAAAGCAAAAAAAATTTACCCTGGATTGTTTAATAAAAAACAAAAATCAGCCAACCAAAACTTGAACCAAAAGTTCTGGTAGGAAGTAGGGTTAGGCTCCACAATTGATCCAGATTTATTTTCCCATTGTATGCAAATGGCTATTGCAGTGAATGCTACAATATGTGTTTTTTTCATAGGGAAGTCACTCTTCTTCCTTCAAACTGTGGCAGTGGTCTTCTCCTAGGATCCTTCTGTAGCCCTAACAACATGTTCATACTGAAAGAAAGGGTCCAGCTATCGAGTGGGTGGCACACACAAGAGAGGTACCTGTTCCTATTCACTGACACCCTCATCATTGCTAAGTCGAAGTAAGTACCCATCCCCAACCTAAGCAGACTTCCTTTTGAGCAATCCACATACACTCCATGGATGGATGCACAGCATTTCTCAGGGATAGTTTCCTAATAGTGACAACACTATTAACAGACACATCTTGTCTTCCTATAAGGTCTTCTTCCAGCATGAAGCTAAAGAAGAAAATTCGACTGAGTGAGATGTGGATCTCCACCAACCTTTGGGATGTTTCAGAAAGAAGGCATTCTCTTGACGATTCCTTTGGTATTGGGTGGCCCACCACAAACTACATTGTTACATTTAGGTAATGCAGTTTGTATGTCAAAATAAATAAGGTTTTGCTGCAATATTCATATTATCTCTAGTGTGGCCACCACGAGACTCACAATTATCGCGTCTTTGGTCTAATATGATGCTCAGCATCGCCTATTTACTTCCTGTGTGCCCAGATATCTCCAACCCAGCCTGGGCTCACAGAAGAATGCTTCAGAAAATAATAATGAACTCATTATGTTAGTAACGTTCTCTGCACCTTTCAGGGCCACCAAACAAAAGATTATGAATTCACATGATGTTGATGATAAACAAGAGGTTAGGATTGAGGTTAGGGTTAACATCATGTTCTCAGCTGACAAGAGCTCCTGATTATTTTTAAAACAAGGACAGGACCAGGGTAAATGAATGTCCTGTAACTGCATGAACCATGAAAAGTCTATTGCACCCTTAGAGACCTTGATTTAGCCTTTCTCATTGACTCCAAATAGTAAAATTTTACCAGAAGGTTAAGATTTCTATAAAACGTCTCAATCAATCAATCATCAATCTCAATCAACCATCACCAGTCAATTCACTCAATTATCATCACATCAATTTAAAGGCTTGTTGAATATAGAATTTAAAAACCATGGTCATTACCATAGAGTCAACCCACACCTGAATGGCCATTAATATGGCTTGCATCCACTTATGGCTATACTAGCCTTCACCGCTCTGGGAAAGGTTTCCACAAGATTTTGGAGGGTGTCTGTGGGAATTTACCATTTGTGAGGTCATGTCTTGATGATGGGTGAGAAGACTTGGCTCACCATTCCAATTCATCCCAAACCTGTTCAGTAGGGTTGAGGTCAGGGCTCTGTGCAGGACACTCGAGTTCCTCCACACCAAACTGGTGACCCCATGTCTTTATGAGGGGGCTTTGTACCCCGGGGTACAGTCATGGAGGAATAGAAAAGGGTCTTCACCAAACTGTGACCACAAGGCTGGTTGATCACCACAGTCTACAATATCTTTGCAATATTAGAAATGTTTCATGTGAGTTGAACATCTCAAGTGAGTTGAACATCTGTCAATTTTTTATAAGAAAAAGGGGGCAACTCCATATAATGACCTTGGTTATAAAATGAGATGTCCAATGGGCTCACCTAGGTTTGATGATCAGCTATGCACAAACTTGCAAGCATATGGTGCCTGTAATGATTAGCTCATTTTCGTTTTTCGTTTTCATACATGTACTTAGGTGACTTACTTACTAGACATAGAAATATGTTCAAATAAGTAATATGAATAGGTACAGCCACCATATGTGTGCCCCTGGGACCCAAAACAAAATGTTCAAGTCAATGAAGATACAAACAAAATGAAGACTTGGCAAGTTACAAAATCTTGACATCAGTAGAAGGAAATCCAGGCTGGACATTGTTTCAAATGTTAAAATAGAATCAGGAAGGGCCGTGTGCTTATGTTGGGGGTAGGAGGAAGGAACTGGGATGTGTGGTAGTCACTTCATTTCTGTCTGCATTGTTTTTTTTTCTTGTAGTTCCTCAGACACAAAGGAGAAGTGGCTCTCCACATTAAGCTGGTAAGATCTCTTTTTTTTAAAAGAAATGTTCTTAACCCTATTGTGTCCACATTTGAAGTTTAGCATTTATTACTAACAGTTGTCAAATGGAAGCTTGGTTTGGTAGTAAGGTATGTCTGCATGTTGATGGCATAAAGTTGTATAATAGGTTGATATTTCTAGAGTTGTTTGAAATATTTACCAAGATTTATGGTTGTTGGAAGATTGGTAAAGCACAGAAAATACAGGGAATATTAATACTGTGAGTGCAATACTGGGGCTGAAATGAGTAAGACAATGTTGATCTGGCTATATAGAAAGAATTTTGTTGTGTATCACTAGAGGGGTCACCAGCAGGAGGAAGGAGGTCCTGATTCCTCTATATAGATAGAATTTTGGGGTCACCATCACTAGAGGGGTCACCAGCAGTGGGGTCACCATCACTAGAGAGTCACCAGCAGGAGGATGGAGGCAATTCAATGGACCTCTTTTTGCTGATCTGTCTTCCATCCTTAATTTGTTGGTATATTATGTATTAATAAAGTTTTGGTCGTGGCATGTGTTGCAGGGTTTCTGTAGCTGCTCTTTAGGGTGATATTAGTGAAGCGCTTTCCTCGCTAGTAAGCAGGAAGAGGAAGGACCTTTGCTCTGTTGTGGGAAAATGAGATCCCTCTGTGGAAGGCAGACAACTCAACAAATGAATTTGGAATTTTCATATTTTTTTTTATCTTTTTCAGGCATATTGCAGAAGTAAAGAAAAATGAATTCCCTGGAAAAATTACCATTAGTGTTATATATCTGGATACAGATGAATACATGTCTGTGAGTATAACTCTTCTCTCTCATTTATTTTTTCATTTACAGGATCACATGATCTGATTTCATATTTTTTGAGATGACTCCAGTTCCCACTATAATTTCTGGTTGTTTCCATAGTTATGGTATTTGCTATTTATGGATGAGAGGTGAAGACTCATGAAAATAATTTTGAGATTTTAAGTGGAACAAAAATAGAATTATGAAGAAGACTCATATTCCCAAGACTCAACTGTCATAGCATTTTTGGGGAGAATAGATAAAATGTTAAACCGTACATATACAGATGGCAGGTTTATATGCAGTATATATTATGGTCTGATCACATATGGTCAATTTATGTTTAATTGCATTTTTATTTTTTACTAATATATGAATCATTTACAAAGAAAATGTCAAGGTGACGTTGTTGTTGGCCTAAGGCAAAGAAATCTTATACTAAACTTGCTGGTGGCTCATGTCTCCTATCTTCCCCCATTTCCAGTATTGCAGCCTCTAATACTTCACCATTTGAAAATTGCAAGAATTCTGCACCACCCAACGTGGTTCCATTCTCTGTCCCCTATGTCACCACAGTGAGGTGACGGTGGACCCAAGGGTTGAACCATAGTTGTGGGGTCAAGCTAAGAATGAGTCTTTTTACGGCAGAGATAGCAGACATGGGCCACTTGGGAGGTAAGTTGTAAGGAAGAACTGCTTGGGTCCCTTAAGGTGATAAAAGTGTGTTTGTAATGCATTTCTCTTAGAACTTACATCTCTGCTGGCCCATGTCTCCTACCTCTACTTTAATGAGCCTTATCCTTAGCCTGACTCCTCCACTATGGTTCCACCTGGTAGTGTAAAAAAAAAAGAGTAAATGCTTGCCAATCTGTCTGCCTATGCCACCAAAGACCAATCTAATGATGTGAAATCATCACTAATAGTCTACTGTGAAACCAACATTTCTAGGAATACTGATCTTGTATGGCCCCTGCTACACCCAGTAGTTCCTTCCACTGAACTCCACATAATTACAGGATGTGGTTATGAGATAGATGTCAGAGGGAAGCACCTGTAACAGTGGCAGGGTCAGTATATATGCTGTTTTTATGCATTTGGTTGAGGAAAGGATGTTTAGTAAGGATACAAATGTGTATAAATTTGTATATTCATATTGTGTTGCTACAATTTGTCTTTGCAGAGTACCAAAATCAACGTATCCAACATGGACACTGCTGAAAAAGTGATTAAAGTGGTGTCTCAACAGCTTGAAATTCCCGTAAGTGAACATAATATATTGGCTGTAACTATATAGTTGCATGCTTGATTTTTCAATTTAGCTATGATAGTTGGTTTGCTCTGCTCATTTTGCAGAATGTTTCCAGTTTTACGCTTTGTAATGCATTAGCATGATCCACTTTCTTATGTGGCTAATTAGTAATGTACTTTGTGGATCAACACACCCATATATGAACTTGATGGACGTCCCATTCATAAACAGTCACCATTACTATGGAGATATCAACCTTTGCACCCCTACCTCCCCACTTTAATTTGCCAACAACTTCAACTGTTCTGGTAAATCTCCATAAGGTTTATAAGGGTTTGTGGGAATTTGGCCCATTTGTGATGTCAGGGATTGATGTTGGATGAGAAGACCTGGCTCACCATTCTAATTCATCCCAAAGGTGTTCAGTTGGGATGAGGTTAGGGGTCTGTGCAGGACACTCTAATTCCTCCACACCAAACTGGTGACCCCATGTCTTTATGGAGGGGGCTTTGTACCCCGGGGCACAGTCATGGGGGAATAGAAAGGATGGAAGAGCACAATTGTCTACAATGTCTTTGTATGATGTACCATTCACTGGAAACATCTGAATTCCATCATTTGGTGGATGTCTACATGCATTTGGCCATATATTGTATTTGTTCAGGAAACAAATATGCTTTGTCCCAGTGCAATATGTTTGAATTTTGTTTTTCTGTGCAGGGCAGACACAGTGACTACCATCTGTGGGTGACATCTGGAAAGGATGAGGCTCCATATCCTCTTTTGGGTAAGATCTTCACTGAATGCCTGATAAGGGGGCATGGTCACCACATGTATGTCTACTATGAATACCATTAGTTATAAAGTGATATTTTATTCTGACTATCCACTCACCTAATCTGGATTTTTAAACATGTATTTCTCATTTGTGTCCAATTTCTTTAAATCTGAATTCTAGTGTTCCCTTCAATAAAACTGTGCTCTCTTGGACAGTTGTAAAGTCAGCCCTGAATCTTTGTCTGTTATATCACAAGTCTTACTTTCTTTCTCTATGGTTATTGCTGTGCTTACATTACCTTGTGTCTTTTCAGGCCATGAGTATCCTTACAGTATCGCAATGAACTCTTTCCGGGAATCCATGGTTATGGCCAGAGGACTCAACAATAACATTTCTTTAGAACATAGTGCAGACAGCATTCATGAACAGTTCCCGCATGAACAGCAGTGTCAGTTCATCATTAAGCTTAGGCCCCAGGGCCCCATGGATGTAAGAAGGGGTAGGTATTATTTGTACCTTCAATACTAGCTTTTAAAGTATATTTTAAACCAATTACTAATATCTCATTAGAGAATATATTTTATGTGCTGGGGAAAAGTTGGAGGCCAGAGAACAGAGTTTAGAAGGTGGAGGATGTGGCTACCAAAGAAAAAAGTATGGAGGACGTGGCTGCCAGTGAATGTAGTGCAAAGGGTGGAGGAGGTGGCTACCAGAAAATTTAGGGTGGAAGTGGCCATCAGAAAAATTATTATGGAGAAGGTGGCTACCAGAGGATGTAGTGCATAGACTGGAGGAGGTGACTACCAGGGAACATAGTGTGAAGATGATGGCTGCTAGAGGATGTAATATGGATGAGATGGATGACAGAGGATGTAGTGTGGTGCTGCTAAAGTATATGATTTATGTTTTGAGAAGGAGTTGTGGTCAGAGAACATGGTTTGGAAGGTGGAGGAGGTTGGCTACCAGAAAATGGGGTGTGAAGAAGGTGCTGCCAAAGAATGTAGTGCCGAAGGATGGAGGTGGCTAACAGATGATGTAGTATGTAGAGTGGAGGAGGTAGCTACCAGAAAATGTAGGGTGTTGGAGGTGGCTACCAGAGAATGTGGTGGGGTGTGGAGGATGGAATGGATGCTACCAGAACATGTGTGGAGAGTGGAAGTGGACATGAGAAAACGTAGTATGAAGAAGGTGGCTACCAGAGAATGTAGCGTGGAGGGTGGAAGTAGCCACCAAAAAAAGTAATATGAAGAAGGTGGCTAACAGAGGATATAGTATGTATAGTGGAGGATGGAGGGATTGCAACCAGAACATGTAGTGTGGAGGGTGGAAGTGGACACGAGGAAAACTAGTATGGAGAAGGCAGCTACCAGATAATGTATTGTGGAGGGTGGAAGTAGCCACCAGAAAAAGAAGTATGAAGAAAGTGGCTACCAGAGGATGTAGTGTTTAGGGTGGGGGATGGAGGGATTGCTGCCAGAACATGTAGTGTGGAGGGTGAAAGTGGCCACCAGACTAAGTTATATGGAGAAAGTGGCTACCAGAGAATGTAGTGTGGGAATGGAAGAGGTGGCCACCAAAAAGTATATTGTGGACGGTGGGGGAGGTGACTATAATTGGTGAATTACCAGTGCAGGCTCTCAGGGAATTTAGTAGGGGGTGTTGGAGAGGGATATCAGAAAGTGTAGTGTGGATAGTGGAGAAGGTGGCTACCACAGAACATAGTCCATATGGTGCAGGAGGTGGTTACAAGAGACTGTAGCTGAGTATGGAGCATGGAGGGATTGCTACCAGAACATGTAGTATGGAGGGTGGACAAGGTGGCTGTATCAGGATGATAAATAATGTAATGAAAAGTGGATGATATGCCTGCTAGGGAATGTAATGTGGTAGGTTGCTACTGGAGACAGTGGACAGAATTGAGAAGGATATCACAGAACTTAGTGTGGAGGAATTCTTACCTGAAAAGGATTCAGGCCAATGGCGATGGTGAGGGGATTGTCAGAAAACTTGGTCAGTTGAGAATCTGACAGAAAAGGCACGGCAGACATTAATGGAAGAGGTGCAATAGTGGGATGTGTAAAGTCTTCAGTAGTGGGCACACTTGAAGGGAAGTAATGTGTAGTATAGACATACTATTTAATGTACAGCGCTGCGTAATATGTTGGCGCTATATAAATCCTGTTTAATAATAATAATAATAATAATAATAATAGACATGGATATTCTTCCTTTATATCACATGGGTGAAGAGGAAGACTTAAACTCATGTACCCTACCTATTGCTGGTCAGGTCTGATTGCTCAGATGTAGTCGGCTCTATGCCTTAAGCATGACCAGGAGACATTTCCAGGAAATATTTAATTAGTTTATTTCAATTTTTTTTCAGAGTCTGCACAAAAGCAAAACAGAAGAAAAAAGTCACTGATAGACTGGGCTTTACGTCGTAGTGGCAGCACCACACTAAGCAGGGCTTCTTCCCAATCACCTCTCACACCACGCAAGCTCTTTGGTCAATCCCTGTCATCAGTATGCCCCAAAGGGAATCTACCCAAGCCCATCATGGTAAGCATGAGACTCTCTAATGTTGGCTGTGACCACCTAAAAGTCTTCCATACTGAGGAGACTGGAGACTAAAAGCCAAAATATTGTGTTTATGTGGCAAGGAGGTTCAGTCCTGCTGTGCGTTTGAGTTGGACTTTGGGTTTGGGTGGACCAAGTTTAAAGGTTTCAGTCTTCTGAGTGAATTAGTGAATTCAATACTTTAAGTAGAAGATTCCTCTCCCATCGATGTGAATTCACTCGAACACTGAGATCAGGAACTTTAAAGAACGTCCTTTCCTAACTGAACAAGACTCTTTTGCTAATTTCTAAGAGGTGGTAGAACTAGATAGTCTAGAAACTTGAACCTTCACCGTAAACCCATTGGTAACTAGAATGTGGACTGCTTCTAATAATGACGTGTAGGGACCAGACATCTGAGACCAGATTACTTTTATCAGAACACAGTAAAATGCGTAATTCTCCTGCAGGCTGATTTTGCTCATTATATCATGTTGCTAAACAATTCTAGGATATGCTTCTGCTGTTATATGAAGAAGGGCCGAACACGCGGGGTATTTTCAGGCGCTCAGCCAATGCCAAAACATGCAAGGAGCTCAAGGAGAAGTTGCTATCTGGGGACGATGTCCAGATGGATGGAGAATCGGTGTTTGTGGCTGCTGCAGTAATCACGGTACATAATGAAGTCTTAAATATAAGTCACGTAGATGTTTTACAAGAATATTCATTGTTTTAAAGAGTAGGATGTTGTCCCTAATATAGAACTGTGGCTTAGATTTTTATCATTTAGATATTCTTAACAAATGAGCTCTAAAGAATTGCAGATTAGGAGGGTGATTGGGGGCCAACTCATTGTTGGGCCATGGGAGCAGGGTGAGCCAAGCAGCTGAGTAATTGCTGAGAATGGGGAGCAGAGTGAGCAGAGTGAGCTGAGCTGATTGGTAATTGTGGGAATGAAGAGCAGGGTGAGCTGAGCTGCTGAGTAACTTCTGGGAATGGGGAGCAGAGTGAGCCAAGCGAGTTGAGCTTATTAGTAATTGTGGGAATGAAGAGCAGGGTGAGCTGAGCTGCTGAATAATTGCCAGGAATAGGGAGCAGAGGGAGCTGATCTGCTGAGTAATTGCTGGAAATGTGAAGCAGGGGAAGCTAAGAGCAAGGTGAGCTGAGCTGCCAAGTAATTGCTAGGAATAGGAACAGGATGAACTGAGCTTCTGACATGAAAGCGTTTCTATAGTATTTTTAGGTATGAATTACACCGAAGTGACTTCATTAGGGCATATCTGACCAATGTGATGGAGGAACCATAATTGGTGGTGAGTGTTGATGAGTGTTCACCATGTGCACAAAGCCAGCTCCATTAAACATGGGCATGGTGTTGGTGTTTCTTGTGACATGTAGGCCCAATTCACAAAATTACAACTAAAGAATGGGGCTGCAATTCTCATATCCCATTGGTCTGTAGTGTTTTTGGAAAGTCAGATCCCGATCCTGGTGTACTAGCTTTGTGAATTGAGCCTGTAGCATGAATCTTTAGAATATATTTGCCTGTTCTGTTGTCTTCCTTGTATTCTTCATCATCCATTCCTACAAAACGCTGACCCTCCCACTGTATATATATGTATTTGATTTAGGATTTTCTCCGCAATATTCCTGACAGTATTCTATCCTCAGACATGTATGGGCTATGGATGGAAGCCACAGAAATTGAACCACCTGAAAACAGGATAAAAGTCATTAAAAGGTCAGTTCTTAAACAGAATGGAACTTTATGGGGTTTTTTTTTAGCTTTGAATTACTTTGGATTTCATAGTTCCATGAAATAGATGGTAACATGATCAGTGACCCATGATCAGTGAGTCAAGACCCATTACTGTCAGTAAGGAAACATCAACAAATATTAAATTAGAAGGGGATAAAGTTAATGGAAATGTAACTATTTTATATATCAAGATATTAGGATGGAAAGTGTTCTCTAACTTTAACATACTTCCTGTCCTAGAGTCACAACACTGCTTCTCCATAAATTATTGTCAGTAAGAGTTGTAAAACCATCAATATATCAAATTTTTGTTTTTGAGTATAGATACACTCTGATACTGTGATACCTAAATTGTTTTCTTCTGACCTATGTCCTGTAAGTCAGAAGCCTGTTGAAGACTAATTAGTACACATCATGATAAATTCTGTATGTATGTTTGTCATTGAGAATTCATGGACACATTGCTTCTTCTTCTTCAGCTTGTTGGATCAGCTCCCTGAAGCCAACTTCAATTTGCTGCAGCATTTGTTTGCTGTTCTGCATCACATCGAGAAGAATTCGGAGGAAAACCAAATGACAGCTTTGAATCTTGCCCTCTGCATTGCTCCCAATATGCTATGGCTGCCAACAGGGGGTGACCCAGAGGAGGAGAGTAAATCAACCAAAAAGGTAAATTCCTATCTACATCCCATGCTTGGTCACAGGCAGCAATTGTAAATAACAAACAATTCTCTGGTGAAGAATCTTGCATGTATTTTCAGTGGCAGTGATTGACTCTCTACTGGGGAATTTCAGATTCACTGCTTTATAAAAAGACCACTTAGTGTTACCTCCCATTGTGTGTAACGCATGGCTGCTCATCACTGTAAGTTTCAACACTTTCAGATAGTACAGCTCCTGCTGTGCTACCAGCAAACTCCCACATACTGCAACATCTACGTAATTTCTTTTCCCCATAGTTAAACTTTGGGCACAAAACTCAATTTAATCTATCGTATTCCTAGCCACAGAGGATATAAATCACCACCAGACACCACTGCGCTGTACATAGCCTGAGCTGCAGGAGGCACCCTTTAGGAAACACCAAAGGGACGGGTATGAGACCAGTTACCCTGCACAAGAAAAAAGAGCAGCAGTGACCGGTCAAAATTTACACAGATCCAGAAGAAATACACAAGACACCCCATGATTCCAAAGAAATATACATGGCTCTTGTATTTAGAAAAATGTATTAATCTGGGGGTTGAGCTCTAAACCTTTAATAAATAACTCATGGGGTCATAGTCTAGGCTCACAGCAAATCATTGCAGGAAAATTAATTGAGGTTGACCTAACTTAAAGAGTTAAAATTCCTTTTACAATTTTTAACTTTTGTTGTCAAATTTCAGGGGCAATTACTCCTAGTATTTCCAGAATCCCTAATGATAAAATGAAAGGGGTGCAGGCAGCTGTGATACTGTGCATTTGGGGCCCATACTTCTTTATTGCCCAGCGCCCATTCATTCCATCCCTAGTTGTCCTTATATAAGTCTCTTCTCACAGCAGTTTGTCATCTTTGAGTATATTGTAATATAATACAATGTCTGTGTTTTTTCTTTTTAGCACACCATGTACGTATATCAATTATTTTCTGACTAGTACATTGGGCCAGGAGCCACCAAGCACTTATTTTGTACACTGACTATCGTACATTCCAAACATCCTAAGTATAGAAATCATTGCAGTACCAGGAAGTCAGTTCACACCAAGTGGAGGGTTCCTGGCCGGTGTCCACTTTCATATTAATGTGTATTTTTGGCTCACAAGGATGCTTTGTTCACTTTTCAAGGATATCCTCAATATCCAGACATTCTGACTTACGGATACATGATTTATTTATCAAGGTAATTCCAAAATACTGAAAGGAAGATAAATATAACTAATAAATGGAAAATATGTATACTAATACAAAAAGATTTCCATAAAGCTAAACTGAAGTATTACCAAATAGAAGAGCTGTGTGCATTAATGGAACCTTGGGGCATTTTTTTTTTGGGGGGGGGTACTTACTTCTTCCAGATCTGTACAGAATTACAATGTAACACTTCTCTGTGCTGGAGCTCTGGTTATGTCTCTGTCCCTTCCTGCTGCTGTTGTTATAGGCAAGGAGAAACATGAAATAGTATCAAATATGTATCAATAATATTATGAATTTTTATTTTGTTAGGATACAAAATATATCAAACTGTCTTCAGCTGGTGTTTTGTTTTTTGCACAGGTGGCAGGACTGGTACAATTCCTTATAGAGAATTACTCGCTCATCTTTGAACAGGACGCTTCCTTTCTGTTCAGCAAGCACAGACAGCAGGAGTCAGGAAGTACTGATGACCTGCCAGGTAAATGAATGCTTAGCATATGAGAAATATGAACACTGAAACAAAGTGGAATGGATATGATATCTACAAGTTGTGAATTTGATGGCAAAAATGTGTAGAAAAGAACTAACCTTTGCACACCTATAGCTCTGACTCTGTAGTTGGGCCTCTAAAGGGAGAACAGTGCATCCCAACAAAGGTTCTGCTCTACAAATGCTGGCTTTTCTACCCAGGCTACTTCAGGATATTGAACTCCTTTTGTGCTGGTGAAACTGGAATACACCTCGCAGATTAAACCTGAGAGTAAATTAGCAATGGAAAACAAAAGCAATAGTATTCATTCTTAGACATTTGAAGATGAATTACTCCGCAGTGACTACAACTAGAGAGGTTAGGAAGGGCTTCTTGTAAATTAATGTAAATTGATAAAAGTCCACAAACTGGCCACAGTTCTTCTGTAATATTCAGCTGTGTAGTTGTCCATTTCTTTTTCATCCCCTTACCCACATTGTGGTTGCTTCAGCCACAGGAGAAAATATAGTAGTCTGTACTGGTGTATGAAAACTACAATGGGGGAGGCAAGTTCAGCAATAGTTATCTAATAAAGTGAAGAATTTGAGGAATAGGGGCAGTTGAGTATCCAAAAAATTAAAATGTACAATAATGAATTGCAGTTTAGTAATCCTTATAGTGTGACCATATTCATTTTCACTTTTCAGAATTTTCAGCAAGTAAAGAAAGTTCTTTGTCATTTTTAAAAAAAGAACCTAATGTTTGTCCTCTTTTACAGGCATACACATGATCCATCAGCAGGACTCCTCTGATGAGCTTGAATTTGCAACCTCTGACTTAGAAAAGTCAGAATCAAACCTGCTAAAAGATGAAGATGGATTGTTTGAGGAGTCTTTACTGCTACAAGAAAGGGAGGACTGGGACCTGTTCAGTGAAATTTCAGCTTGCTACCTGAACAAAACAAAGATGGACATCTTGGAGTGTTATAACACTGACCGGTTACCCTGCATGGATTCGGCGTGCTGCCTTAGTCCTGCTAGAGACAGGTGCTCTTCAGAACCAAGCGTATGTCATAGTTCTAGACTCGCAGTCCAGAACCATGAACCGGTTGCACGTCAGTCCAGCTGCGATGCCACCATTATGCACAATCACTTGGATTATATAAATCAGATGAAGCAGTTACACCTAGAGGGTCAGAATCTGCTGAATGAAGATCTAGCTCCGAGTTTGAACACAAAATGTGGTTTTTGGAGGTCCACTCAGACAAGAACAACCACACAGGAGAAAAGTCCCCCATTGATAAACCCTTCTATAAGATCAAGTTTTTCAAGCCTATCTTCAACAGCCACCTCCCTTTCTGCTTCTTCACTAAGTTCTCTGGACAGCGCCTTCTCCTACGGCCCAGAGTCACCGGTGTTCAATTCAAATGATGTTACCTCCTTACCATTTATGTTTGGAACATCAGCCAGGTTGCACACTATTTCCCCAGAAATCACCAGGAAAAAACTAAGAGAGTGGCACATACCTCTGTCTACTCTATTTGGGACTAGCTCTTGTGACATTGACTCATGGGAGATGCAATGGGAATCCAATAATGCTAAAGAACCTGAGAAAGTAAACAATGTAGTTCAAGGTAGCACTTACAAGGAATGTTTGGACAAGGAACCAAGACAACCTTTTGGTTCCTCTAGCAAAGACAGCGTCTTCCATTTCCAGAAACCAAAGTTCAAATTTAGCCATGTCAAAAACGAATCGGTTTCGGAAAACGGGAGCCTTCATAAAGAGCTCTCTGTAAAGCAAATTGAAATTAAAAAAGCAGAGTCCTTCAATCATGAGAGGCTCCAACAGGCGAAAGTGGCTTTCTATGCCTCCCCTAACATCATGCCCATAAATAATTTAAACAATGAAAACCTGGATGAGGATTCAGGCAGTCAGGGTTGTCAAGCCACAAAACTCAAGATACCCCAAACTGTGTTCTATGGACAAAATACCCCATTGATTCTGCATTCAGTTTCCAGAAAGCAACATCCAGAAGTAGATAAACCCCAATGGCAAACACAGCTCACGCGAGTGGTGAGAAGTAGCTCTATGGGTGAGGTGGTAACAAATAATGGAGATTTATCTCCAGCCTTTATAGACAAGGAATCCAAAGAGGAACACGAAGCACCTCAATCTACCAAAGAACCACAACATGCCCAAAGTCACCCCAAGTCTATCACATCTTTTAGCCAGACGATTCGTGTCATCTTACCATCCTCCGTCAAGAAGACAGTGAGGGAATATTTTAAGCATGGTGACCCTAAATCTCCAACTTCCTATGATGTCAATGCGACACATGATGAGGTCCAGGAGAAATTTGAGAACTTACCGAGCACAGAAGACCACCCAGAGGCATAAGTGCAGGACTGGTTGATTGTACGGAGTCTTTTGTATAGATCGAAGTGACGTAAATATATTGTATAGGATGGAAGATATTGAAAAAAATGATGATAAGAAAATATTGTAAAAATTTCAAGATGTGAAGAGTTTGGTTGTACAAAGCTTCGGCTCGTGTAAAGGTTTTTTTTGTATAATTTTTAAGGCTTTGTAAGTTAATTTTTAAAAGTCTGTCTTTGTATGTTTGTGGGGGTTTTAATTTTTTATAGGTCATTGTAAAGCTGATGGTAGTTATATTCAGTTAGACTTGTTCTGTTGTATTGAAGTTCCATCATTCATCAAAGGGACTTCCTCAGCTCTGATAAGTCTCAGGAACAAACCCCAATATTTTGAATAGCCTTTTTGACCTTTCTAACATGGAAGCCTTGAAATAAATTTAAGATCTTCAAGGAACCTCTTATATAATTATATCCACAGATCACAGTATATTAGTGTGGTGGTCAGTGGGATGAATTCCTCTTACATTGCTTGTCATTGGGAAGAATGTCACCCTTAGAGATCAGCAAAAAGATCATTGGGGTCACTTATACTGACCTGGGAGGCAGAAATTTTCTCTCAAGGAACCCCCAGCAGTCTCTGGAGGAAACTTGATGAGAAACGCTGCTTTAGTGGCACACCAACATCTCAATGATCTTATCAAGTAATCATAAAATATATTGAGGTCAATGTTGATTGTCCAAGAGCAAGATGGGATATGTGAAGGTCTAAAAACGTAATAATCAAACCACAAGCCCTGAAGATCTTGGACAGGATCTTATTCTTTCACTTTTCCCACCATCTAGGATATGTTTATTGAACTTGATGGACTTATGTCTTTCTTCAAGTCTAACTATGTAACCATGTTCTTAGGCCAGACACATTTCACAACATCATTGTCTAGTAACATATCCACATTGGCCACATGGCCCATGGGACTACAAACACTGGGGTATGTTCCTGACACTGGTTAGAGCTGATAGAGCCAATTGGAAGACTGGTATACCATCATCAACACTGGAGAACAATTCCGGGTGAATGTGTGTAACTACTTCAAGCTATAGTGCAGTTTTAATTGACTTTGCAGGCTTAAATCAGTGCAAACCCTTTTGTTGAAATCTTGGAAACGTTGGGATACCTGTTGGGTTTTTATTTTTGTTGTGTGTCCCCATTGGTAAGATTCAGCCTATTTGACCAGATGACCATTGGCATTTTGAATTGTCACCATAACAGGACCAGTTACCATGTATGTTGATAAAAGTTGGTTGGAAGAAGGTCAATGCTGCATTAACATTGGCTTTAGTGCCTTCATGGACTGTAAAAACCTGCAGGTGCATGCTGAGGGAGAAAGACTAGGTCCATGTGAACAGTACACAGGCCGCGTCCCTAGTCGTCTTGGTCTTCCAGCAAGCACTTCTAACAGGAGACATGATGGAGGTGGAGACAGCTCAGAATGTAGATCATCCCAGAACAGGACCGGGTTACAACCCCCCACCCCCTCCCAGAGGCCAAGCACTGTTAAATATTAATAATCCATAAAAAATTGTGCAGAATTGTAAGCGAAGACTGTTACTAATTTGAGCCTGCAAAGTCTGGTAAAACTGTATCCATTGATCAAAGCAATTCCTTTGTGAATATTTCTTCTTCCTCGAGTGGCACATGCATTGCATATTTTTCTTGTATTACACTCCAAAGCTCAACGCAATAGTCAGATAGTTAGCTGAGCAGACGGAATTCATTCCAGGCCCATATCTTCCTTTTGGAAATTCCAAGTGCTGCTCCTCATCACTTGAACCATGGCGAAGAAGGGGCAGTACCTGGGGCCAAATAAGTGTTCTGCAAGCAAATGGCTCCTTTCTTGTCCAATCATATGCTCGGAGCAGGGAGGTGACCTACCTGTTCTGCTTTACTGCAGAATAGAAAAGTCAGGTCTGTACTTGGATTATATTGCCTGGCTGTGCTTGTTCCATCTAAGGACTGGATTGATGGAAAAACAATACCAAAAGGAGCACACCAGTTGGAAAGTAAAAGGCTAGGTCCAGGTGGGCATTTGTCAACCATGTGGCTAATGGCTCCTGGGTACCCAATGGGACCATTAGTTACCAGAAGTTTGGGAGCATTTGATGCAGGGATTTTAAGTCAATGGTGGTGGTCCGAGTGGCAGATCATCCAAAAGAAGAGTTGCAAAAACTGCACCACACCCCGACGCCTCTACAAAAAAGGATTCAACCACTTCAATTATTTTTCAATGATTTCCAGATCTTTGGAATCATTGAGGTCTGGTTAAACATCAGTGATCTCACCCATCAAAATCTTTGCATGAAAAAAAATGGAAAATGAATGTTAAAAATGGAGCATGCATGTGATCTGAGAGAATGAAGCATGTTTAGACATAGATATTGGTTCTGCTTGGAGAAGGTCAGATTGAAGGGTAATATGGGGCATCTGAGAATAGATAGGGTCAGGTTTTTTTAGTTTTATGATTTGTATGATCCTGATCCTATTGTAATGCCATCATATATGTGAACGTTTTTAAAGCTGAACTCCAGGTAAAAAAACACCCCTCTTCAAGTATGTTTAGGTGTAGTTTATAAAAAAGCTAGTTTGAGTTCCTCATATCATTTTCCCACAATACCATGTACAGCAGAGCTCAGATTGGAAGAGAAGGGCAGCACAAGGAGCCAACTGGGTGTGTCTATGGTGTTAGCAATATCCATGATAATTGTCCAATCATAAGCAGGGGGTGGAGGAAGATCTGTGTGCATTACCTAACTGCAGGGAAAAAAAGGCTCCAGGCTTGGCAGAGCTTTGCAAATTCCATGTTTGATCTGATTGAAATACAAATCCTCTGGCAGGCAAAACGGCTCCCAGATCTATATTGCATTTACCTGTTTGCCTGGAGTTCAGCTTTAAGACTTCAATGGGTTCAAATCATTCCTAACGCTACGTTCCTTGGCACGGGACTGTTTGAGAGTAGTGTAGTCCTGTGCATATATCAGACCATGGTGTTCTTTATATCCTGTGTATGGAGTGATAGAGAGCCGATGGATCTGTAATTATGTGGTTGTGGCTCTGCAGGTGATGAGAAGGTTTGTGTAAGTTGTAAAATAGTTGGCCAAAATTGTATTTATTTTTGTATTTTCTTGATAAAAACTGAAGACTTTTCGAGTTGTTGTTGGTACACGTCTGTGCTTACATATGTTCCTTGTTCCCAGTGGAGTCCAAATTTGGTTCTGAATGATAGAAATATCTTCCTGGTAAATTCTATGGCAGACTAAAAATAAACTTTATAATTGGACTTCAATTCTCTGATGACCAGTTAATGCTTCTACTCACGTACAATATGAAACCCAAAGCAGCATACATGATATTGCCAAACTGTGGACAACACTACAAATGATATGATTGAGGTGCCTCCAATCGAGGGATCTGTTCATATTCCATCAAACAAGGACATTGTAGACAATTGGGCTCCTTCAGCCTTGTGGTCACAGTTTGGTGAAGACCCTTTTCTGTTCCCCCATGACTGTACCCCGGGTACAAAGCCCCCTCCATAAAGACATGGGGTCACCAGTTTGGTGTGGAGGAACTCGAGTGTCCTGCACAGAGCCCTGACCTCAACCCTACTGAACACCTTTGCGATGAATTGGAATGGTGAGCCAGGTCTTCTCATCCAATCAGCACCTGACCTCACAAATGGGGGCAAATTACTACAGACATCTTTCAAATTTTTTAGAACACCATGGGAATCACATTAATGATCATGGTGGGCAATTCCAAATAATTTCCATGGCTTTGAAAAGGGAGCTCCTATAGGTATAGTGGTAAGGTGTTCTTTAATACATCATACAAAGACATTGTAGACAATTGCGCTCTTCCAGCCTTGTGGTCACAGTTTGGTGAAGACCCTTTTCTGTTCCCCCATGACTGTACCCCGGGGTACAAAGCCCCCTCCATAAAGACATGGGGTCACCAGTTTGGTGTGGAGGAACTCGAATGTCCTGCACAGAGCCCTGACCTCAACCCTACTGAACACCTTTGGGATGAATTGGAATGGTGAGCCAGGTCTTCTCATCCAACATCAGTACCGGGAGGCCAAATTCCCAGAGACACAACACAAACTCTTGTAGAAAGTCTTCCTAAAAGAGTGGAGAGTGGTACAAGCCGGCCATAGGAAGGGAACCTCAATAATATCGGCCATGGTTTTGGAGTTGGGATGTCCTCCAAGCTCATATGGGTATGATGGTCACGTGACCAGAAACTGTTAGCCATAATATGAATATAAACCTCTGGATATTTAAATTTAAAACAAAACAAACAAAAACAAACAATCAACTTTGCAGTTGCTTAGTATTGATCTGAATCAGTGAAATGGAATTACACTACTTGCATCTTGTTTCCTACCCCATTGAGTTGGCATTAATTGTAAGTCCAATACTCATAGTTGATTGATATGCAGCAACAAAGTATAAAAAGGTTCTAGTTGTTTTCAGGTTTTCCATAGATCTGAACATAGATTCATAAGAGTTTATAGAATTGATAACGATTTCCAGATTGCTGTGATTGTTATAAACTCATCCAATATAAATTCTTGAAGGTTGCTCGCTCACAAGCTCATACTGAATACAACATGTGTGCTCTGAATGTTATATAAGGACAGTGCGGGGCCTGATTTGTGTCTGTTCAGCTTATTTTCTGCTGTCACATGGCGTTCACATTCTCTGTGCCACAAGTTGTAATTATTTAAATAAACCATCATGAATTCACTGTTGAAATGTCTCTTTCTTTATATACAGGCCAATGGAACTGTAGGGGGGGGGGGGGGGGTGCGCAGGGCTTTGGACATGTTTGATGCTGCTCCCATCCCATAGAGAGCCTTGAGCTACAGGTAAACCTAAAGATAACTGCAAGGAAGGAAGAATTGGGCAGAGCCTATATGAGGCAGTATGAGGCCTGGAAACACTGCGACAAACCAGGAGGCAGCAAAAAGTGTTGTCACCCTTAAACAGGAAGCTGGCAGGATCAAGAGGTTTATTCAGCAGTAAACTAACAGATAAGACAAAGGCAGGACATCCTTTTTTAAGACCCAGCATTTTCATTTTTTATTGAATGCTTATACACTTTATGAGATTTAAACCTGAGTTATGGTAAAAATATATATGATATTGAAAAATGCATGTGCAATATTTACCATGAAATTTTTCCTCCCTATACTACAGACCGGTCACTGTTGCTCTCTCCCTTTGTGCAGGGTGACTGGTCTTGTCTCCACCCCTCCTGTAGTTTTCTGCAGGCCGCTGGTAGTAGGTGGAGCTGATTGGCCCCTCCCACAGCCCAAGCAATGTAAATTTTGGTAATAAAGTTACTGCTGCCTTTACAAGGTAATATCTGAGTGGATTTCTGTCCTATTTGGCCATTGATAAATATGTTATTTTGGCCCAGCTATTAGACGCCTTAGCATTTCTACATTTCAGAATAATATACAGCCAGACAGTTCTTCATTTAATCAGAAGGCGACATGGAAAATACTTCATCTTTTATTGCTTTTTTTGTGTTCCTTTCTTGGTGGTACTTTTTCAAATTCTTTTCTAGGTGTCTGCGGGCATTTCATTCTCAAGGGGATGGTGATATGTTTGCTCTGAGGAAAGGCCGGCTGCTATTGGAGAAGAGTACGTGTGTTTACTCAGCCAAGGCGCTTCCAAATAGTTGTCGTGACTTTCTGCTTCTCATGACGCAATGCTTCAGGAACAGATCCAAAGCCCATTGGCAAATGTCTGGGTGCGCAGTGTATCATAACCCTAAAAACCTGGGGAGAGAGATGGAAAGAAAGAATGAGAGATAAGGGAGGAGAGAAGAGAGAGCAAGGAAGGTGTGAGGACTGAGAGGGAGAAAGGATGAAATGAAAGAGAGAGATGGAGGGAGAGAGAGAAGACAGGAAAGATAGAGAGAGAAGAGAAAAGAAGGAAGGAGAGGAAAGAATGAGAAAGATAAGGAAAGGGGAAGAAAGATGGAGGGAGAAACTGAGAGAGTGAAAAAGGAGAAAAGAAGAGTGAGGGAAGAGAGAAGAGAATAGAAGAGGAAGAGAGGAAAGGGGGAGAAAAAAATGAAACCTGTAAAAATAAAGACAGAAGAAGGAAGGAGAGAAGAGAAGACAAGAGAAAAGGTGAGGAGAAATGAGAAGAGAAGAGGGAATAGAAAAAAATGAGAAAGATAAAGAAAGGGGAAGAGAGATAGAAGGAGAAAAATGAGAGTCAGACAGGAAAAAGGAAAATTGAGAGAAAAGAGGAGAGGAGTGAGGAGGAAAGAAGAAAAGACAAGAGGAGAGGGAAAGAAAAGAAGAGAAAAGTTTTAAAGAGGGGGAGACGAGAAAAGTAAGAGAAGAGACAAGTAAAATAGGAGAATAGAGTGGAGGAGAGAAAAGAGGTGAGAAAGAGAGGAGAATGGAGAGGAGAAAAGAACTGCATTCATTATTAATATTATTATTATTAACAATAATAAATAGTATTTATATAGCGCCAACATATTACACAGCGCTGTACAATAAATAGGGATTGCAAATGACAGACAGATACAGACAGTGATACAGGAGGAGAGGACCCTGCCCCGAAGAGCTTACAATCTAGGAGGGGGGGATGTAGGACATTTTTAAAGAATAGTACTAAAATACTAGCTCTGCTGATTTTTGAATTGTTGCAGCTACTTCCTTTCTCCATACCCCAGTAATGCCAGCCTGTCAGGTTTCATAATGGTGATTAAGATAATATACATTATAGGGCCAAGCGTTTGTGGACAGCTGACCATCACATCTATGGGATCTTCCTTTCCAAAACCATGGACATTATTTACAATTACCCCCTATGATCATTATTATGGCTCGCTTTACCAGCCTCCACTCCTCTTTCTGGAAGATATAGGTGTCTGTTGGAATTTGCCCTCGTTTGTGAAGTCAGGTGCTGATGTTGGGGATTTGCCCCATTGGTGAGGTCAGGTACTGATGGTGGGGGTTTGCCCCATTGGTGAGGTCAGGTACTGATGGTGGGGATTTTCCCCCTATTGGTGAGGTCAGGTACTGATGGTGGGGATTTTCCCCCTATTGGTGAGGACAGGTACTGATGGTGGGGATTTGCCCCCTATTGGTGAGGTCAGGTCCTGATGGTGGGGATTTGCCCCCTATTGGTGAGGTCAGGTAGTGATGTTGGGTGAGAAGAGCTGACTCACCATTCCAATTCATCCCAAAGGTGTTCAGTAGGATTGAGGTCAGGGCTCTGTGCAGGACACTCGAGTTCCTTCACACCAAACTGGTGACCCCATGACTTCATGGAGCTGGTTTTGTACCCCGGGTGGGCAGAAAAGGGTCTTCACCAAACTGTGACCACAAGGCTTGAAGAACACAATTGTCTGCAATGTCTTTGTATGATGGGGGATTACCAGGACCCTTCATTGGGGGCAATTTGCTCAGAAGTTTGGAGGGGTGGTGACAATATATGGATATATGTATACAAATATCTGTCCATATAATATATGTATATAATTAGTGCTACACATGTTACTTCTGGTTGGACTTCCCCTTAGTGAGGTGGGTGGAGTGTTTTTTATGTTCTGGCCTAAACAAAAAAAACAAAAAAAAATCTGAACTACAATAATGAAATAATGAAAAATAATGAGGAAGAAAATGTTCCCACAGCGCTATGTGTGAATCAGTGATCTCCCTGAGATCAGCACACTTCCTTTTTATCCTTCTCAATATTGCCAGGATATCTGAAAGGCACAAACATGATGGTGACACGGACCTCTCCGGAGATATTAACTGGCTGGGGAGCAAAATAAAAAAATCTGCCGTCATTATTTAATCCTGTGGAGTCCATAAATCATAATTTGTCAGTCAGCAATTCATCAGCCCACATCCCCAAACTGAAATATGCAAAATAAAGAAGAACAAATGGGACTTTTTCTTAGCCTTGTTTTGACGCAACACAGCAATGATTCACATAAAATTGTTTTTCATTTATTTCCTTCAATAAGTGAAAACTGTAACAATGTTAAAAAAAGATAAAAATGATCTGCAATGTGTCATGCAAAAATATTTGCAGTAAAATTTTACATGAAATTCCACATTAAAATAAAACAGGTACTGAAATGGAAAAAAATCTCAACGTGTTTCTCAGCTCAGGCTTCTTTCTGGGGAGGGAAAAAATATTACCCATCTGGCAAAATAAATTCTAGGCTTGTGGCCTTCCGGTATAGGAGGTCATCTGGAATCTGGCTGGCCGAAAAGTAAGGGGGCAAAAAGAACATTGCCTCCAGACCTTAATAATATAATTATCCAGTATTTATATAGTGCTAGCATATTACACAGCGCTGTACAATGTCTATTGTCATGTGACTAGCTGTCCCTCGGAGGAGCTCACAATGTCTCTACCACAGTCACATCTCATTATTACAGTCTCGGGCCAATTTATGGGGAAGCCAATTAACCTCACTTCATATGGGAGGAAACCCACGCAGACACGGGGAGAACCTGCAAACTCCATGCAGATAGTGTGCTGGCCTAGATTCCCACCTGAGACCCAGCACTGCAAAGGCCGCAGTGCTAACCACTGAGCCACCGTGCTGCCCTGTGCCAGACCTTTTGGCAAAGACTAGACCCTCATCTGCCCCTAGCAGTGACACGGCCCATTGATAGGATCATTGGACCAGTCTAAATAGACCAGTCGTGTGACAGCTGCTCTCAATGGTACACTGACAGGAGCTCCTTGAGGTTAGTGGAGAGACAGCTGTCCTTGGCTGCCCTCTTACATGATTGGATGAATAAATATAAACAATGATGTCCTGTCATTATTGTTTACATTCGCTCAGCCTATCATGGAATGAATGCCATGCCTGAAGCTCCACCCACCCGAGCTCATCTAATTGTTCAACCAACAGGGGTGCTGGATGATAACAGCTGCTATCTGGCATCCAGCTCCAATGGCATTGCTACAGCTATAGAAATATTGGATCAGAACTTAGAATTTTACCCAGCACCTCCAGCCACCAGCAGCAATTGGGTGAAGTGTTCTCCAGCCCAACAATTAAATCAAAGTTCCTGCACAGCAGCACCTTCTATCCTGCATTGCCAACATTTTGATTTAATTTTTGGACCTTCATTCTTTCTTAATTTTGTAATCCTCTGGAGTTGCTGGACCCAGTACCAATTTAGTCTTGTGTCAACCTGCCAGTACTTCAGCCTTTACACTCTCTGCACACCCAATGCCACCTACCCTGCTTCCAGGGCTGGCCTCAATAAGGCTGAAATATTTCCCTTATTTTCTCTGTCCTCATATACGGTATATCCCAATGAATTCATTTTATGTTATATCTATTCAATAAGCACCAAAAATAATTGTTTATCCTGCCAGTGCTGCACTTGAAACAGTGACATCCTCACTCATAACCTCCTCACACACACAGCTCCAAGACTTCTCTAGAACTGCCCCGACTCTCTGGAATGGTCTCCTCGTCCTATTTGGCTTGCTCCTACTTTCTGCTCATTTAAAACCCAACGCTTCCCCCTCACCTACCCGTCTTCTTCTGTACCCTATACCCTCACTACTTCCCACCATTCCATATCTCCCTCCTATTCTGTGATGCTTCCTCCACCTCCTAGATTGTAAGCTCTTCTGTCCTCTCCTCCTCCTGTGTCACTCTATGTATCTGTCTGTCATTTGTAACCCCTATTTATTGTACAGCGCTGCGTAACATGTTGGTGCTATATAAATCCTTTTAATATTAGTAAAAACAGTGACATTGTTCCCGGTTCTGCCTGTGGACTACAGAATGCCTTCTCCTGTGTTGTGAAGCAAAGAGGTGTAGTAGTCATGTCATAGTGTGACAAACCTGCTTCTTCATACCTTCAGTGTTGTCACCCTAGGACATGAAATGCAGTGCAGGCTGAAAAATAAAACTAATAGAGCCACCACATTTAAGAAATGCTATGCAGCAACATAATAAATGCAATAAGTATTTACTGCATTTTGTTCTTAGGTTTAGATATGCTTTAAACATTTATTTATTATTGATTATATTTATATTTGATTTTATTAATTTATCTTGATTTATTAATTAATAAATAAAAATAAATAATTGTATTTTATATTTATTTGTAAAATTTCTACATTTCTCTACAAATATTTAGAGGTTGGCTCCATCTAGTGTCCATATGCTGTAATTACACTTTTTATTAATATTCCACACTTTATTTTTATAGTTTCTTTTGTATGCATGTTTGTAGCAAACGTAACTTTTTCATGTGTGCTTTCATAATACAGACATAAAGGTGTTTTGTGTATTTCCTTTTTCCTTTTTTGTGTATTTCATGCCTGTGTAATCATCCAGTGAGACACATTGTGCAGCAGCTTCCTGTAATAAAGATTGATCACTACTGATCTGTACCCCAACCAAAAGAAAGATCCAAAGAGTGGTCAATGGAAGAGCCCCAACCCAATAGGAAATCAGTCCAAACCAAGTTTAATACTTCATCAGCACACCATTCCAATCCATCCCAAAGGTGTTCAGTAGGATAAGGCCACGGATCTGTGCAATGTCTTTGCATGATGGAGTATAACAAGGACTCTCTGTGCACCCCCCATCATTGGATGGTAGGATCAGGTACTGATGGTGGGGATTTGCCCCCATTGGTGAGGTCAGGTACTGATGGTGGGGATTTGCCCCCATTGGTGAGGTCAGGTACTGATGGTGGTGATGGTGGGGATTTGCCCCCTATTGGTGAGGTCAGGTAGTGATGGTGGGGATTTGACCCCTAATGGTGAGGTCAGGTAGTGGTGGTGGGGATTTGCTACCTATTGGTGAGTTCAAGTACTGATGGTGGGGATTTCCCCTATTGGTGAGGTCATGTACTGATTGTGGGGATTTGACCCCTAATGGTGAGGTCAGGTAGTGATGGTGGGGATTTGCTCCCTATTGGTGAGGTCAGGGAGTGATGGTGGGGATTTGTCCCCATTGGTGAGGTCAGGGAGATATGGTGGGGATTTGTTCCCATTGGTGAGGTCAAGTACTGATGGTTGGGATTTGCCCCCTATTGGAGAGGTCAGGTACTGATGGTGGGGTATTGCTCCGTATTGGTGAGGCCAGGTACTGATGGTGGGGATTTGTCCCTATTGGTGAGGTCAGGTACCGATGGTGGGGATTTGCCCCCTATTGGTGAGGTCAGGTACCGATGGTGGGGATTTGTCCCTATAGGTGAGGTCAGGTACTGATGGTGGGGATTTGTCCCTATCGGTGAGGTCAGGTACTGATGGTGGGGATTTGCCCCCATTGGTGAGGGTGGGGATTTGCCCCCTATTGGTGAGGTCAGGTACTGATGGTGGGGATTTGCCCACTATTAGTGAGGTCAGGTACTGATGGTGGGGATTTGCCCCCTATTGGTGAGGTCAGGTACTGATGTTGTATGAGAAGATCTGGCTCACCATCCCAATTCATCCCAAAGGTGTTCAGTAGGGTTGAGGTCAGGGCTCTGTACAGGACACTCGAGTTCCTCCACACCAAACTGGTGACCCCATGTCTTTATGGAGGGGGGTTTGTACCCCGGGGTACAGTCATGGGGGAACAGAAAAGGGTCTCCACCTGTGACCACAAGGCTGGAAGAGCCCAATTGTGTACAATACATTTGAATGCTGCAGCACTTTATTTTTATATAGTGTACATTGAAACAGAAGCAGATGTAGATTAATATATTTTTACTTTTTATTCATATATTAATACCTGAAATATTTTGATACACAACAAAATTCCCTGCTGTTTTATCTACAGGACTATAAAATGACTCAACAATGCCAATATTCATATTTTGCAAAAATTCAGGAAACATTTTAGTAACTTTACAGATTTGCAATATACAGCAACAATATTATGATTAATTCCATCGTCATTAAAAAATGACTTTGAGCACTAATTTAGAGACTTTGCTCAGGCTTAGATGATGGCATCAGTCTGAAAGTATTTCATCAATCTTATCTGCAATATTGTATCTTTTTTGGTGATCTCAGCCAAAAACTGCACTGGGATTTATAGGATTGTGTCATCTTTGAGACAACAGATTTGATTTATTAAAGCTATAAAAGGCAGACTATCATGGGAGAAGCTGGGTGATCCAGCAAACCCGGAACAGATCTGGCCCAGAATTGGAGATATTCCCCTGTCAATTCACTCTATTTTTTGTTTGTACATATAGCATTTCGTATTGTGACAGCTGAGTCATTGTTTTATTAGTAACTGAAACGAGAGAATCAAACACTTCTCAGCGAATTTCAGATAGATTGACAGGAGAATAATTTATAAATAGAGCCCTAAAAGTAATACATAGCAGTTAAATATTCACAGACATCATGGGATACATTTACCAAGGTATAATAAATCCAGAGAAACTACTAAATAAAAAATCCTAAATACAATATATTTATTGAGAGCTGGGAAAATCCATTGAGTCTTGTATCTCATTGTAATATCAGTTCTGAGCAGATGAAGGGCCCCTATGTGGGATATTAGATAATCAGAGTACACATTTAAATTGTTACAGTTATAATAAAGATAAAATAGGGGAAATTGCAATTTGTCTAACACAGGTCAATTTGATAAATGTGTCTATCAGCCAAATATGGCGGAAATTTATGCCAAAATGAATGGGAGAATCATCACTTGAATAAATGGCCCCGGTTTGTATGTAAGTGGCCGACACTCAGCGGCTTATATAGAATGAGCGATGTTCACCATGATTTCAATTCTGGCTCTGCTGTCCCACTGTCTCTCCTCTGGCATCAGCCACATCTTTAGGTACGTGCACGGTCATTCCATCAATGGCTTTGCTCATGCAGATCTGGCAGCCAAGACGAGATCTGTCAAACGACCACACAGAGATGAAGGAAAATATCATTTAAAGTGAGTTTATACATTTTATACTGAGGCTCTATGTTCTTGGTTACTATTCATAGTAAAGCTTTATTTTACAAAGATTTAATAAATGATCTGTAAGATTGGTGAGTGCACACAGGCCACCATGACCACGATGTAAGAGGATCCTTCTTTACTGATGATCAAGGTAAGAGGGCCCTTCCCTCTGACCACCAATGTAAAGGGACATTTCTTCACTGATAACCAAATTTTCGGGGTCCTTCTTTACTTACCACTAATAGGAGGAGATCCTTCACCACTAATAACTAATGTAACAAGGCTTTCTCTATATAATGGGACTATCCTCTATCAATGTAAGGGGGCACTCTATTACTAACCATTCTCCACTGACCACATATGTAACAGAGCTCCACTTCACTGACTATCTTTTAGGTGGGCACTTCTCCACTAGCCTGCAATGTAAGGGGTTACTAAACTAAGTGGCCGTTACTCATTTAACAACAATGTAAAGGGGCCCTTTTCCACTGACCACCCATGTAGAGGACTCCAACTTCACTGACTACCAATGTAAGGGGACATTTCTCCAATTACCACTAATAGGAGGAGGTCATTCTCCAATGATGAATAATTAAAGAGGGCCTTGTAGGCCAAGAAAGCCACAATTGTAAGGCGGCTTTCTCAGCCTACTACCAATGTAAAGGTCCTCTGGACACTAAAATAAGGGAACATTTCTCCATTTACCATCAATGTAAGGGGGCCTTCCTTACTAACCAACAAAGTAAAGGGGCCATTCTACACTGATCACATATGTAAAGGAGCCCTAATTCACTGACTACCAGTATAGGTGACCAATTTTATACTAACCACCAATGAAGGGGACCTTTCTCCACTAACCACCAGTGTAAGAGGGTCTTCTCCACTGGACATGGAAAAATGGGGACATATCTTCACTTAAGTAAAGGGACCATTCTCCACTTACTGCATATTTATAGGAATCCTACTGTACTGACTACCAATGTAGGTTAACATTTCTCCACTGTTTATCCAATGTAAGGGCCCCTTCTTCTCTTACCATCAATGTAAGGGGCCCTTCTCCACTTACCACTAATGAAAGGGATCCTTTTCCCACTGATCACTAATGTAAAGGGACACTTCTCCACTGGCCACAAATGTAAGGGGGCTTTCTCCACCTATCATCATTGTAAGGGGCCCTTGTCCACTGGCCACCACTGGACACTTCTTCACATACTATCAATGTAAGGGGGCCCTTTCATAATAATTAACAAAGTAAAGGAGAGCCAATACACTGACCACCAATGAAGGTGGACACTTCTCCACTAACCAAAAATGTAAGGAGACCCCTCTCAACTGGCTGCCAATGCAAGGAACCCCTCTCCACTCACCATCAATGTAAGGAGGAACTTTTCTACTGACCACCTATGTACTGACTGCTAAGTTAAGAGGGCATTTCTTCACTAACCATCAAAATAAGGATGTCTTTCTCCACATATGAAAGGGACCCTCAATAAAAACTGGTATTTATCCAATGATCACCAATAAATGTCTATAATGAAGAAGAAACCACCAATGATCTCCAGTGTAGGATGTGACCACTGACCACCAATATAGAGGAATACTACAAGATTCACTATCCACATTAAATTTCTGGCCAATAATATTAATTATTTCATTGTTATACTAAATTTTTTCAGGGAATGTTACAACATGATGCATCTAGAAGTAAAAAAGCCAGTTATTTCCTTCTGATTAATGTTCTGAAAAGCAAACCAATAGAAATAATGCAGATAGTTACGTGTCAGTCAGTCCAAAAGCCAAATCCAGCATGTCCATCTCCTCATCCGATATGGGGCCCAACTGGTCAAAATGCTTCGGGTCAAATATCAAGTGACAAGTAGAACAGGCGAGAGTCCCCTCACAGGCACCTTACAGGTCAGAGAGGGAATGATTAATGTTTATTACATGAAAAAAAAACTAAATATGTATTTTTGAGGAGCAACCTGTGACTCTACAGTTGTAATAAAACTAGAAGTGCCGCCAAGCCAATAAAGGACGATTTTTAGTTCAATCACAACTGTGGGGGTCACGGGTTGAAGAAGCATCTTTATCATTACCCCATTTTAATATGTTCTTATGAAGGTTAAAAAGACCAGCCACAGTCTGATTCTGCCTACTTTCACCTCTTTAATGAGAAAAATTGGGGGGTACCCAAATTTTATTCAAAACTGGGACATTTTTCCAAAAATGCACTGTAGTGAAAGGCATAATGAAGGTAGTTTGGGTGATTTCCAATGGCCAATTGGTTTTTAATGGACTAGAGGAGCTCTTTTTAGCTGGACTTGTTCATTATTATGCTGCTCCCTAATTACCAATTGTCCATTTTTTGCCATTTTGGATTGACTTGATTGCCCTTTGGGAGTTGTACGGACTACATCTGGCTCACTGAATGATGGCTAGGGGTAACTTATTGGGGTATTACGAGGTTTACAAGGCATTTCACCCATCTACACTTCAATAAATATGCCCGTTCATTAAGAATATTTCTGTGTCTTACCAAATCCATCGATGTTCAAATGGTGCCGGATAACCACTTCCAGTAGGCTTTCTCCTTCCTTGGCGGTTGCTTTCAGAGTTTCTCCATGACGATTGATGAAATTCACTGTTAAATTATCATCTGTGGATCTATATATCAAAGAAAGAAAAAAGTTGCACTGTTTCTTTCAGATACAATCAAAGATTGAATGGGTCTAATCAAGTACTAAATCCAGCTACTATGTGATGTGCAAGCCTAATATATTACTAACCCAGAGTTTTATTTTAATGGGAGGCCATACTACCTAATGTGAGCTCAACATAACATTTTGGAGGGTGTCTTTGGGAATTTGTCCTATTGGTGAGGTCAGGGGCTGTTGTTGGATGAGAAGACCTGGCTCACCATTCCAATTCACCCCAAAGGTGTTCAGTAGGATGAGGTCAGGGCTCTTTACAGGACACTCGAGTTCCTCCTCACCAAACTGGTGACCCCATGTCTTTATGGAGCTGGCTTTGTACCCCGAGGTACAGTCATGGGGGAACAGAAAAGTGTCTTTACCAAACTGTGACCACAAGGCTGGAAGAGCACAATGGTCTACAACAGGGGGAGGCAAACTTTTATGGCCACTAGGCCATTGCAGGGGTGGGTGGAAGCACAGTAGGCTGGACTCTGAGTCCCGTCCTAACAGGAATGCCCCTTGAAGTAAAATCCCTCTCCTCTGTATGCATTCCACAGAAGCGGGATTTCCCTTCAGGGAGCTTTCCCTATTTTCCACGCCGGCCTCTGGGGTAAATAGGGGAGCAAGAGCAAGAATGCGGTTCTGGCTCTGGTAGTTCCTAGCGCACTCTGACAGATCTGGCGTGCAACCTGCAGCGCCGGAGCTGTGGGTTACCAGCCGACATTAGGGTGAATTGGCCAGGGGGCATTAGGCCGGAACAAACTACCGGCTAGGCCGTATGTGTCCTAAACCCCTGGTCTACAATGTCTTTGCATGATGCAATATTGAGAATATTTTACTAAAGACACCAGAACGCCGTCATTTGAAGAGGATGCAGATATATTTAGTTATATAGGTAGATGTGATGGTGATATGTTTGGCCATTATAACGTACATACCATGGGCATTGATTCCCTTCCCATTCAAATTGCTTCCTCTCCAAGATTTGTCCACCCTTTGAGAATTACAATACATAACATATATACATAACAATATTTAAAAGTACAAATACAAAAATGGTTATCTATACACAGGCAATATGTTGAGATGGTGAGTATTCTATCTCACTGTATATATACCCTGTTTCCCCGATTATAAGGCACTCTCTTATATTTTTTGAAATGCCAAAATATGCCCTAGGTCTTATTTTCAGGGTATGTCTTATTTTTCCATGAAGAAGACTACAGTACACATTTATTGTTGAAAGTCACTCATGATCACTCATGTTCCATTGATTGTCCCC
>NC_092871.1:88994537-88999140 GCF_032062135.1 Pyxicephalus adspersus
ACACGCAGGATCAGATATCTGGAGCTGTCTTATAAACGGGTGAGTGTCTTATTTTAATTATTTTTTTAAAAATCGGGGGTGGCTTACTTAATGGGGATGTCCTAAAATCGGGGAAACACGGTATATATATATATATATATATATATGTTATCATGCAAACATAAACAATAAAAGACACCAAAAATATCATTCAGAATCTACAGGCGGATACAATGTATCTCTATTTTTAATCTCACACTCTGTAAAAGGAATTTTACAAGGTTCAGGGTCAATGATCTGTTTGCTGAACAGACCTTGAACATCATCCTAGAAATGGAATTGCTGACCTTGGTTTGTTATTATAACACTGACTTCTGATAATCTTCAGAAGATTTGCTGATAAAACAACTCAGAGTTTTTTTTGTTAGTTTTTTTTTTTTTTTTTTTACTCCAACACGAATATCTCTATGTATTTAGGTAAAGAATTTCTGCCTGTCCTGACCCTGGACCCAAAGCTGTCCATTCTGCCAGCAGCTTTAACCTTGTGCAAGAAAAAAAGAACAAATATTTGCATTGAAGGCCATGGTCTGTGACATCATAGATGTCAGATGTCAGGATTGGCTGATGTTGGGTTGAATATTTTAGGAATTTGTCACTGATTTCTTTTACAGATTTCCAAGAATTTTTTACCAAGAATTTCCAAGAATATTTGGCCATTTTTTTTAAATTAATCAATGGTTAGAATCCTATTTGGGTTTGCACACTCATTTAAAGCTCTTTTTTCCTTTTTTTTGTTTTGGTAACACCAGTTTTATCAGACAGGGAATGAGAAAAATCCCCAACAGCAAAAAAACATTAACATTAAACATGTAAACTATTGCTTTAGATGTTTTTCCCCTTCTTTGAACAAATTTCTATTCACTTACAGTGTGCCTTTGGGTGTTCTTCTCCAAATGAATCAATTTCTTAGCATATTTTTATTCTTATTACACAGTATTTATATAACACCCACATATTATGCAGCACTGTACAAAGTCCATAGTCATGTGACTAGCTGCCCCTCAAAGGAGCTCACAATCTAATGTCCCCCCCCCCCATAGTCATATGTCATTATACAGTCTAGGGACGATTTGGGGGAAGCCAATTAAACTATTGTAACTGGAATGTGGGAGGAAACCGGAGTACCCAGAGGAAACCCACACAGACACAGGGAGAACCTGCAAACTCCATGCAGATAATGTCCTGGCTGAACTTCCAACCTGGGACCCAGCCCTGCAAAGGTCAGAGTGCTAATTGAGCCACCATGATGCCCACACAGAGGGAATCAATGCCCATGTTATGAAAGCCATATAAACCAAATGTTTGACCAATGTTCTGGGAGTGCCTAATTGTTCTCTGTGTTGGCCCAGCTCCTCCACCCCTCCCCTTTACCTCAATACATACCCTTATTTATTGCATGCAAGGGAAATATTATCCAGTGACAGCTCTAAGTCTGCTGACATCTCATCCAAAATGGCGGCACTTTTAGAGCATTCAGATCACAACACAAGAGAGGATTTTACAGACACAATATATAAAATAATAAATGCACAAATAATCTTATGGAAAGATTGTTGAAAAAAACATCTGGTGACAGGGTCTCTTTAATAGAACCAGCTATTTGTAGATATTTGAACATGTAGCATATATTTCTTTGCTAGAAAGTAATTTCCAGATAACAATGTGGTTTCCAAACTCTAAAAAAACAAACTCTTGGAAGCAAGAGGTATCTATAGCAGTTTGGTGGAGCAGAAGTGATTACATAAAATGAAGGAATGTGAGATTACAAGTGGCCAATCAAAGCAGAATACTATTTTCCCCATGATAGAACCAACCCATATGGAGAGCGGCTGCAAATATCCAATGCATTGCATAGGACAGCTGAGTTAATGTTTAGGTTATATCTGATCAATGGCGGTGATGCAGCCTGGCCTTGAATTCATTTTATATTCCTTGCACAGTGTTAACCCTTTCTTATGCAGAAAGTTACATATTTATGAAATCAAGTTACACCACTGAATGCTACATAATTACATAGTAGGTTAGGTTGAAAAAAGACTTAAGTCCATCAAATTCAACCCCTAGGGAAAAAAACATATCCCAGATATAAAACCCCATAAGACATAGTTGGTCCAAAGGAAGGCAAAAAATAAAATCCCTGGGTACAATTTACTTTAAAATTCCTTCCTGATTCCATGCTGACAAACTAATGAAAGGTTCCTGCACAGAGAAGATACATGTATTGATGATTAAAATGTAAAATATTAAAAAATGTTCCCTAACTGTTATAACATTGAACCAACATCCATCCCCAATCTGGTTAAAGTACTCCTACTATCTATGTGGTGGTCTTGCTGGTTTCTATCCTTCACTTTTCCACCTTTCATTGTATTGCTTTACAAATGCAATTAAATATTTGTGTTTTTTTTTTTTTTTTTTTGCTACAAAGGAGTTGGTGGTGAATATGAAAATTTGACCATCCATCCAACTGAGGAACTTGCCATCATTCTATTTTTCCCTAATAATGGCCATGAGAGTTGCCAGGATGATTATAAGCAGAGAGAACAGACCCCGGGCCCACTCCCCAATCAGAATAATGATTTCCGGGGCCCAAACCTGCTTGAATGCTTGTTTTTTAACCCAGTATCAGATCTAGGCTTCCGCTGGAGCGATCTTATGCCCGTTGGCAACAGCATGGCATGTAGATATTGGTTTAGTTCACTGAACATCAATATTGGAGAGTACTAATTATTACTATTGATTACTGATAATTTGGAGTTGAGTGTTTTAATGTCCACAGATAATTCTGGGAAATTCTTTGGGGCCATGGAGTGACCATGATTGCAGGGAGTGTTTCTATGCTACTGACCACCAGTTATTGATAAGAATACCAATACCCAATAGGAATGCCAATTATTTGTAGGAGTGTTTTATTGCCCCTGACCACCCATGTTTGGGTTACTGCTACTTTTTACTGAGCTTCCTATCTTTGAAATTGACCCATGTGGTGACAGCCATTAAAGAATCCTTGACTACAAGGACTGCACCATTTACAAAGACACTTCCCAAAAGATTGCATGGCATTTACCTGTAAAAGTCCTCCTTGTGTAGACATCTAAAAGCCCAAGACTGCTGTTGGGTGCCACTATATTGATATCAGCAGCCCCAGCAGACTTGGAGATCTCACTTTATAGTGCACCATCCCTGCCCACAACATATAAATCATTATTTGAGGAGGTAAGGTTTAAGGTACAGGAGCTTTGCAAGCAAAGACAATATTTAGACATTTCCAGAAGAGGAAACAGCTGGGATGTGCAAGAAAAATCTTGGGGAATGACTGATTTTAAAGTCAAATTTCCCAGTACACCCGGCCCACTGAATAATAACTTAAAAAAAGGATTCAGGATTTACATATCATGTAGGCCCTGTATTGCAGAAGGCATCTCAGATCTTTATGAATCATAAAGTTACTAGTATAAATGTATAATTATTCGTTAGGTTTTAATTTTTTCCTCTTACCCAGAGCTAGATTGGCCATCTTGGCATCTGGCGGAAGACGTGAAGCCCCTGGAATGGTTGGTGGCCAATTTCTGTACGTGGGTGAAATTCCTTGGACACACATTGACATGAAGACCACCAAGAAGCATCCGTACAAGTTTTGGAGTGTGATAAGCCATGTTCCAGAAATAGAAGACTTAGTTACAAGTCAGATACAAGTCAGCTTTGTGTTTGCAACTAAACGGAATGCGAGATATAAGGACAGCAAATCCCACAAAAACAGAGCCAGCCCATTGCAGGAATGACCTCCCATATTCTCCAATATCTATGCAAATTACTCTGTGCAGACACAGGCAGACCATGACTTTTAAACTTTACTTGTTACTGCATTTGTGATATATGTCAGGAAAAAACAATTAGACATTCTTATCTTTGACTGCCAGCTGTAAATTGCTAATGATATATAATTATTTTTTTAAATATTTGATTTGTTTGGACCTTTTACTTAGATATAAAAATATCTAGAATAAAAAGAATATTCATAATTCGGCAAGAATAAAATTGGATGTCTTAAAGATCAGCCATCCAATCCCAAAACCAAAGCCATTATTACAGTTGCCCTCCCATTGTGGCTTTAATAATCCTTCACTCTTCTGTGAAGACCTTTTACAAGTGGAGGGTGTCTGCAGGTCTTTTTCCCCATTGGTGAGGTCAGGTGCTGATGTTGGAGGAGAAGACCTGGCTCACCATCCCATATCATTGCAAAGGTGTTCAGTAGGTTGAGGTCAGGGCTCTGTGCAGGACACTCGAGTTCCTCCACACCAAACTGGTGACCCCATGTCTATATGCAGGGGGCTTTGTACCCCGGGGCACAGTCATGGAGGGACAGAAAAGGGTCTTCACCAAACTGTGACCACAAGGCTGGAAGAGCACAATTGTCTACAATGTCTTTTAGGCTGTAGTGGTAACCATATGTTTTTCTCAAGACACCTCATTTGGAGGTGGTGTCCATCATTTGGTGTCCTCAAACTGTGCATCATATAGTAGATGTGATGGTCAGGTGTACACATACTGTTGGTCATATAGT
>NC_092871.1:89002474-89004645 GCF_032062135.1 Pyxicephalus adspersus
CACATACTGTTGGTCATATAGTAGATGTGATGGTCAGGTGTACACATACTGTTGGTCATATAGTACATGCGATGGTCCGCTGTCCACATACTGTTGGTCATATAGTAGATGTGATGGTCAGGTGTACACATATTGTTTGTCATAAAGTAGATATGATGGCCAGGTATCCACAAACTGTTGGTCATATAGTAGATGTGGTGGTCAGGTGTCCACATATGATCAGGTGTCCACATATACACAAGGCTGGAAGAGCACAAGTGTCTTCAATGTTTTATATTATGAAATAATATCAGTACCCTTCACTGGGGACACTTGAATGCCATCATTTGGAAAGGGGTCTACAAACATTTGTTCATAAAGATATAGGTGAATATCATATAGCTATGATGGTGAGGTATCCTTAGATGTTGGCTATAGCTTAATGAAGCCTTGTGTTTCATTGTGAGGTTTCCCATCCTTCCTCCCCCAAGTGTTGAAGGACGACATGGCATATATTTTCAGATGGAACGGAGACAACAGTTAATATGAATATAGATTTTTACTTTCCTTTCTATTATGACTCCATTGACAACCTTCTATTTCTTGTACTAGGATCAGCAAGTGGGAAAATATTCCTGGTTTCTTATTTGAAGACAATAAACACCCCAATTTTAAATCATGGCAACTTCCCAAAAACATTTAGTTCACAGTTCACCTTTTTTTTGTCCATCCTGAAGACAATTTCTGTTGTTCCCAGCAAATCCATACCCCTACTTTACCCAGAATGTAGACGAACAACCAGGCTGAAGAAATACATTTACGTAATATGTAGCAAGTAATCAGATTCCTTTATGAACTTTTACACCGCTACAGTGATGAATATTCCTCCATAGACCTCCAATGTCATCACAAGACATGTGACCAACGTCATCACAAAAAGTTTATGCCAACTTTAGGGTCAGCAGGAATCTGCAGTTATTTAGTTAGATATGAAGGATGTATCTTTGCTGGAATTGTGTGCATGCAAGGATAAGAATTATAGCAATACAATCTGCTGTGAATGTCATCCAATCCAGGACAGAGCCTTGAGAATGACAGGAGGATTATGAATGGAAGACATTTTCAAGGGCTTTGTGTTTTCTGATAACTATCTTTTCTCTAACAGAAGCATGAGCCTTGGTATATGTCACATTGCAATGACCTCCAGCCTGGTGGGGAATTCATCCAAATCCAATAATTTGCAGTGGGAAATATTAAAAAGGAAGGAATAAAAAGAAACTTGACTTTCACTTAAAGATGGTCAGGAATTTGGCTCGACAAATGGTAGAGTAAGTCTTCATTTTGCTTCTTGTCCTTCCAGTAAATGTAGTGTGCCGAGGAGCCTGTGAGAATATTTATACAGCATATCACCTTCAAAGTATTTACATGGGCATTGGAAATCATATTGGGCACTTGAGTGGTACAAAGGGATGGGCTGACCAGTGCAATCAAGATCGGCTGCGTGCATAGCTGTCAATCAATGCCTGCAGATGGGTCATGCCTAGGTGCTGTGCACATTGGTACCCGCTCATGGAAGGCTTCTCCAAAATGGAAGGATCTATGACTGGCAGCCATATCTTCATAGCAGTAAATGGCCCAGTTGGAGCCACAAAAATTTTTTTGCTACTATAGCAAGTATGTATTAGAACGGTCTTTTCTCCCTGGCTGGAGTGACACGGGCCAATTTGTACCTTAAAGAGTATGTTCAGGTAGTAGTGGACATAGACAACATTGGGACCCCGTCGGCGGAGGAGGGTCCAGGACTCTTGTGCAGCAGCACGCTTTGCATCTCCCTATGTCCACCCTGTTTAGGCATTATACAATATTTAAGCTGATTGTACTATTTGTCTAGCGTGGTGTAGTGCATGGTATCAGACATCCCCTTTTTCTTTACACACGTTTTGATTGTACAAATGTTTCTGGTTTTTTAAAATTACAAATTGTACCCTGCCCCAAAACCTCCCATCTAGACAATGCCCCAACCTGGGCCTGTTGTGTACATAATGTTTTTTGTCATGGTGGTCGTCAACCAGTGGTCTGCGGCTCTGGCTGTTTCACCCTTGATTGAGGTCAGAAGGACCCCACTGTGAGGGTGCACCGGCCAGAGCCACAGATCACGTCTTTCATAGGGATCGTAGGTTCAGAACAGTGGG
>NC_092871.1:89004676-89106814 GCF_032062135.1 Pyxicephalus adspersus
GGGGGGGGGGGAGTTGTATCTCTGGACACAACCCACCCGAGTCCCCCATCAGGCTCAGACCTGTGATGGGAGATGGGTTCTGGCATCATGTAGTCACTCTGCGGGAAGTTTCTTCTGCTTTGAATGACATCCGGTTCCCCACGCATGCACGGTCCAGAGCCGGTAAATTTAGTGGTCGGTGGGTCAGAAAAGGTTGGAAACCACTGGTCTACAGCATGTAGAATGGAAGCCACAAATTGTAAGAGTTCTGTCATTTATAAACAAGCAATTTCAAATGTAAGGATTGTGTGAAATGCGTGAGTATATGTAAGATTCTTTTGTAAGCTTAGACTAAAAGTCTTATCAGTTATAAAAGACACTATATGGCAAATAATGGGGTTCAGGTGTTCCCAGTAAAGGGTGCTGTTAATACATAAAACATAAGGCTTTACTAAGCCCTGGCCAACTGACCACCAAACCTCCTATATGACCAAATGTTGGTACACCCCTTTACAAATGGGGTTCAGGTGTCCCCAGTGAAGGGTCCTGGTATACCCCTTCATACAAAGACAATTGTGCTCCTCCAGCCTTGTGGTCACAGTTTGGTGAAGACCCTCTTCTGTTCCCCCATGACTGTACCCCGGGGTACAAAGCCCCCTTCATAAAGACATGGGGTCACCAGTTTGGTGTGGAGGAACTTGAATGTCCTGCACAGAGCCCTGACCCCGACCCTACTGAACACCTTTGGGATGAATTGTAATAGTGAGCCAGGTCTTCCCACCCAACATCAGCACCTGACCTCACCAATGGGGACAATTCCCACAGATACAACCCAAAATCTTGTTAAAACCAATCCAGAAGAGCCGAAAGTGGAATATCATGACAATACCAAATATTAAACCGCTACAGCAGGTAAAAAAAAAGTCGAGATTTAGTTTTTGGTCTAAAATTTTTTTTACACTCTGCCTGCTGTTCACATCAGCAGAAAAAAAGTTCAAAGGTGCAAAAGTGTAAACGGATCTGTATCTTTGACCTATGATCCATATAGGAATTCCCAAATTTTTGGTTTATTTTATTCCTCAGTCTTGCACAGTTGTAGTGACTCCTCTTCTGACTGACATTGCTTCCTCGGACTTACTGCACATTGTGAGCTTCTTACAATATGCATTTGAAGCTGCAGCAAGTCGGATAGAGCCTGCCCCATTTCCTAGGTAAAGGATGACCAGCATCATCTAGCCCCTCCCTCCTTAGCATGCCCCACCCCTTTCATTCATTTAATCAATCATGTATGCAAATGCAGCCTGCATAGGACCTCCCACTTCAGTCTGCATTGCACAGAGTGCCACAAAGACCCATCGATGACATCACTGGGTATAAAATAAGTCATGTTAAAAATATCCGCCCCTTCACCACAATATATTCTCCAAAATACCTAGTAGTGTGGGAAAAAAAACAGATTCACTAACGCATCAGATTCAAATAATCTTTATTGGCACTGGAAGAATAGAACAAGGTCAGATCAGAGAAAACAATTAAACTAAACAACATAAACATATTTTAAACACAAATCAGCACTTGTTTAGTTAGACCGGAACTCTAATAATAAAAAACAAAAACAAAAACAAAAAGTGTCCCCTATGAGCTGTTATAAATCTCGTCAATATAAGTTACAGCAAAAGACTACCGTTTAGAAACAAAATATTAACACTTTTTAAACTTGGAGAAATCTGAAAGCCACAACGCATGGCGGTAATGAGTAAATATGTGTCAAATAATAATAAACAATACTAGAACCAGGACTAATACTGACTTGTTTTTTTATTTCAACTTTTTGCTTTTTTAATTTGTTGTTTATCATAGTTTCATTTATTCTATTTTTTTGTTTTCTTCCTGGAGGCCATTTTGCCTTTTTTTTTTGTTTCCTCTCTAATATTTACTAAACTGTGCATAGCTAGAAAAAAAATACTTATTGCATCAAATGTCAGGAAAATATAATATATATAATACTGGTGGAGGGAGGAGAAGGAGAATGCCAGCATGGGACTTGAACCACCAAGGTTTGACGTTCATACAGATGCTATCCAGCAGCAATGGAGATTTTTTTTTTTGGGGGGGGAGGGGTGGGTGTCGATTTGCTTCCTTGATTTCTTTCAGCTTGCACAGCTTACATGAGGATGGAGAGTTTAAAGGACAGGTTCCCCTAACAAAAAAAGGGACATTCCCAGCTCCCCCTACTTTACAAAAAAGACCACCCACCCGCCATGTCTCCTTTAATGGCCAACCACAGCCTTGCTGGAGATATCCAACCAGAAATCCAGAAGCTGCTCATGCCGTAAATTCCCATGCACTTTATTCCAATGGTAGGCATACCTGCCATCAAGCCTATAGGAATTCCCCGGGTAGATGGGGGTACATACCCCACCGAAGGCAGCTTTCTTTTTCCAGCCATTGCTTAGTATCCCCATACTAAGCACCTCAAAAACGAAGCCACAAAGCCAACTTTGCTCCCCATCGACGAGACGTATACAGGGGTATAGGAGTCCATAAAAGAGCCTTGAAGCATTTCACATTGCAAATGTTGCAAAATGCATCAAGACTTCAATGTATGCCTATACCCCAGTATAAGTCTCTTCTAAAGTGAGCAAGGTTGGCTGTGTGGTTTTCTTTTTGGTCTTATATTTGAATATGGGCGGTTACAGCCTGGGCAGCAACATACAAGATGTATCACCCCATGTTGGGATCTGTGTTGGGGTCAGCTTAGAATACCCTTGAGGGGTTAGGATACCTGAGGGCTTAGTATTTACCCTAAGGTGAACCTGTCCTTTAGGCACACACCATTGCCTCGGCCAATCATGGGACAGTGTCTATACTAAGCCCACCTCACCCCCCTCCCTGCACCTTCTTCCTCTGCTGCAGCCCCCAACAAGGTACCAGCCCCATCCAAGTGGCCTCAGCACATCATGAGACTGGTCACAGCAGAGTATCATGGGAGGTGGTCAAATGCTCCCCCATATCCGGAAGCACTGGATATTTTGCAATAACTGCCACATTGGTAGAAGCTTTGCACAGGTGAGTGGTAATAGGTCAAGAAGGAGTGGTGGTGGTGGGGGGTGTGTGTACACAGACACTCTTTTTGCCTCCAATGGGCAAGGTGGGGTCTATGAGCCTCTTAAAATGTTCTAGAGCAGTTCTCATAGAGCCCCTTAAAGGGCTCAAAGACCCCACAACACGTCGTAACATGCATCATGGGAGCAATATAAACCTTTTAACAAGTGAGTCCAAGGGACCTCTGGGTATTGCATTGAATGCAAAATAAAATCAGCCTCATCTAGCAAAAGCAAATATCTTGGAGCTGCAAAAAAAAGCCCCTCAAAGCAATCAAGAAGGCCAAGGACCTTCGCATATGGCACGGTACGGCACACGCCGTCTGAGGCACAACTGGTCATCTGATATGTAAGGTCAGCTCCACGTATGAACCTATAACAGCTGCTTCTAGATATTTCTCAACAGAACGTTTTTGTTTAAAAAAAAAATAGTAGAAAACGTATACATAGATATAACTGATCACACAACCCGTGCGATATGACTTTTCTATTCCCTACACAAAATGTGAAAACCCCTTCCGAGGATTCCTGTATATAAACGATGGTAAAAAACCCAATGGAATGTATGGCAAAATCGAGGAGACTATACAGTTCCATTAATCCAGTGCAAGCAACAGACAAAAAAAATCATTTCCTAAAAATGGGGCCGATAAAAATATAGAAGGCATCTCCATTGTTATAATAATAGAAAATGGGGGAAGGAATGGGGGAGTAATTAAGGCATTTCAAGGCCATTGGAATCTTCAGAACTGCTGGAGAAACATAAAGCACTTTCAGTAGCTGCCGGAACCAGAAATCATGGGGTTGGGTTTGGTGGGCCTGGGAGAACTTTGGGCAGCCTACAGACCTACGGATTGTACTGCATTAAACTCTGACTCAATAGTGGTCCAGAAATTCCAGCTGAGCCGCGGAAAGAAGGGAGGCGACATTGGAATATGTACAGGGATTTGCGTTTTACATGGCTTCAAATTCGTCTATGCGCTGCTTGGTGTTTCCTTGACGGATCTGGCGAAGCGTCTTGTACTTATCCCTGCCGGCGCGCACGTTTTCGGCGTGCAGGAGGTCGTTGGCCGTCTTCTTGGTGTCATCTCTGGCGTTTGCCAATTCAGAGCTCAAGAGCTGGATAAAAATAAAAAAAAATGTTCTTTTTCAATGATCATGGTTGCCACAAATATTATTTCTATAGAACAAATAGAACTTTCCTATTGGCTAAAAGCATTTAATGCAAATGTTTTGGAGGAGTTGTTTTGCCCACTTTTGTTCATACATTTCTGAGGTTAGCCCAGCTTTGCCACACAGTCAGATAAATAATGCCACTTACAGGGTCTGCTGCATTTCTCTGTAGAGCAACAATCAGACAAAGAAAGCAGCAGGACTGGGAGCCAATCATATGTGCTACATGCACATCTGTTGACAAGGAACATGCTAATAGGAGAAGAGGTGAAGAGAGGGATGGCTTTATAGTCTTCAGCTGCTCTTTCATTGTCCAATCATCAGGCTGAGTGGAAGGACACCAAACACCATTGTATTCCTGAACCTTATTTGTTGACATCAACCTGGCTGTGGTGTTGGACCAACTGGCAGAGGCGAGTGTATCCAAAGATTGGATGGGGAGAAAAAGGAATGCTTTGGCATGTAAATTTTGCAGGTATCCATTTCATCTGTGTGTTTAGCAGTTTGCCTGGAATTCAGGAATTTGCCTATCAAATGTACAATAGCCGGAAAAAGTTTAGGCTCTCCAGGCTTAACAAATAACAAGAGGTTGCACTGGACCATAGTAGAGAGCCCACTGCTTTCAAAGACTGCAGCAGTGGATTTCATGCATGCTATGGGGCTGAAATAGGATGATCCATTAAGTATGCACAGAGTCGGGCTGAGTACACAAATGGAATTTTAGTGCAGTGGTTGCAGTGTTGTCAGCTCAAACAGGAAGTCAGTAGTTCACTAGATGTCCTGTAGACCACCGGGCATTTTTGTGCAATTACATTCGTTTTACAGAGATATAACACGGAGAAAGTTACCTTTAAAGCATGTGAAATATTTTTTTTTCTGCCCAGAGATATACTATACAAAGATTTACCTGTAGATGTTTCTGGACCCTTTCGTTTTTCTCCGCCTCCGTGGTACGATCCTCCTCACTTCTGTCCTTAATCATGGCTTCCGCCTTCAGATCTGCGCTGGCCTCTGCGCCGTTCTCATCCTGATCATCGTCGTGTTCGTTCTCTGCGTGTACCGGCTCCTGGACGTGAGGGGTGCTCATCACGATCTTCAGCTCCTCCTTGGTCTTCTCCAGGTCGACCTGCACGGTCTGGGCCTACAGAAGATGGGACAAATATATTCAATACTAGGAACGGTCACACCTACATCATTGCCAGCCTAAATCTTCGCTTCATTCCAAATTTTTAGCACATTAAAGGGAATTGAGAAAATGAGAGCCGGGTGGAGCCACATGGACCAATGCATCATGGTGACCTCATCCATGCCGCCTGTAGCCTCTGAGTGTTTATGACTTTTTTTTTTTGGTTGATTTTTTAAAAGCCGTTAGTATGGGTGGGGAGGAATGATGGAAGATCCCCATTTTGGGATACCAGTGCCTCTGCCATCCGTACCTTCTGTTGCCATTCCACAGCTTCCATTTCTTTCTTCTTCCGGGCTAGTTCCAGATGACTGATGGTGCTTGTCAATTCAGCCAATTCTGAAGCCTGGGGAAAAAAATGATCATTAGTATGGATAACATTAATGGAGAACTCTAATCATCTCCCTGCAAGACTGTTCTTAGTTTCACATCGATGGGCACCTCTGACAACCCCAATGGGAACAATGCCTTCTGTGTGCATTAGCATCTGGCCAAAAACTGTGCAGGCAACAGTGCCGGAAGCATTTTAACATTTGAAAATGCAATTGCTACAGAACATCAAACCTCATTTCTATTGTTATGCTCCTAAGTCCTATATATATATTCTGCTATGATGTACGTGATAAACAAATTTTGACACTATTTCTGGTGCTGATCCCTATCTGCAGTTCCACTCTTCGCCACCACATGGTGCTGTTCTATCAGTCTGAATGCTGCCCATTGTCATTGGACTGCAGTTGATTTCTGCAACACATACTAATGCAACACAATGGATGAAAAAAAAAAAAGCACAGAAGCTTTTTTTTCAATGTGGTAGGTGTTCTGCGGTGTGCAGCAGTGTATTAAATTCTGCCTCAAAAGAAATTAGGGTGACCCCATAACTTATACAGACGGATTGGGGAAGGGGGAGGCATAAGGGCAGGGTATCAAAGCTGTGCTGCTTACCAGTTGCTCCTGGTTCTTCTGCTGGTCTTGTGATTGTTTCAGAAGCGCCTCCTTGGCCTCTTCGGCTGCCTGACGCTCTCTTGCAAGTCTTTCAGCCTCCTCTTGAGCTCTTCTTCTTTCCTCCTCCAATTCCAGGGCTTTTCTGGTCTGCTCCTCCAACTCTGCACAAGAGGAAATACAGCCATTCAGAAGCAAATCCAGAAACAATCCTTCAAAATTCTAAATTCTCAGATGTGCTTTAACATAATAAAAATCCCCGGTGATCCTGTCATGAAGGTTCTGATTCAGGCACTTCATGTTATAGGGTGACAACTTTCGGCCTTATTCAGAAATTTACAGAATATTCACCCCTCTGTCAGCTCATTGTCGCTGTTGGTGTTCCCGGAGAACAGAAGTATAATCTCCGCAAAAGGTGAAGGAAAACCTCCAATGGGACTTCTAATAAAAACTATGTTCATTTTGGGGAGATTTCGTCTCATTTCCTGTTTTATTTTCAGAACAGACAATAAGGGAATCCTTCCTAGTGGGGGGCAAGCAGCAAGAAATTTAAGTCTTTCAGCCAAATAGAAGAGAGCAGATACCTTCTTGGGCTTTCCTGGTTTGCTCCTCGATCTGTCGTAGCCTCTCCATCAGCTCCTCCTTCTCACGTTCGATCTTTTCCTTCTCTTTCTCAGCAAATTCTCTCTTCTTCTTCTCATTTTCCAGCAGAGCTCTAGAGAAGGGGAAGATGGAACCATAAGAACCAAAACCCAACCCAATCCATGGAAGATTGGCAGTGGGAGGAAAGCAAGAGGGCACAAAGTGCAACGGTCACTAAAATAAAAACTTGGAACACCAAAAATACATCCCTCCGATTGGCTTTCCCTCAATTCAGGCGGCCCTCTGATTGGCCTCCCCTCAATTCAGGCCCCCCTCCGATTGGCCTCCCCCCTTCCGTTCAGTCCGCCTTCCGATTGGCCCTTTTCTTCTGTCCAGTCCGTCCTCCGATTGGCCCTTTTCTTCTGTCCAGTCCGTCCTCCGATTGGCCTCCCCCTTCCATTCAGTCCGTCCCCGATTGGCCTCACCCTTCCATTCAGTATGGCCTCCCCCTTTCCTTCACTTAGCCCCCAATTGGCCTCCCCCCTTGCGTTCAGGACGCTCTCCGATTGGCCTCCCCGCAATTCAGGACGCCCACTGATTGGCTTCCTCCTCTCCATTCAGTGCGCCCTGCGATTTGCCTCCCCACTCCCAGCCTCCCCGTCAGTCTTGCACAGCCGTACCAGCTCCACTCCTGGACTGAAATTTCTTCCTCCAATTTTACGGCGCACAGCAAATGTTTCACAATGTATAATAGAATCTGCAGCAACTCGGTCAAAACCGGCCTCCTTCACTGGCTGGAGGACATCCAGCCCCCTTCTCTCCATCAGACTCTAAGTAACTGAAACTTCAACATTGCTGTTACCTCTCCATCTGTTTCTGGTGCTTCTCTTCCCTTGCCTGGGCCTTCATTTGCTGCACTTCGATGGTGTCTGGTTTCCTGCGGCGCATGTACAGCTCATGATTGCCCATGCACAGTGCCAGGATTCTCTTGTTGATGCGCAATCGAGGGGCATAGAACACAAAGTCCTGAAATAACAACATGAATCAAGATAAAGTGACTAAAAAATGCAGAAATATAAAAAGAACAGAACCAACCATCATCAAGCCATAAGTGCTACGCGGCAACTCACCACAAGGGGCAGACAACCACTACGACAGTTCTGCTGGTTAGTAATAGGTAGGCGGGGCCAATCAATGCCTATTTTGGGTTTGACTTTGTAAAAAACTAAAAATGGATTTGGAACCTCCAAATGCATAAAGATATGTTTATATTTCAAATTACAAAGTAAATTATTTCAAATGGGCTATTCATTAATTTTTCATTAAAGTCCCCATGAAAAAATTTCAACATGTCACATTATATTGCAACAATGTAATTCATATCATTATCATTTCTTACCAGTGAGCTGCATGGGGGGGTTATGGTGGCCACATGTAACCCCTGGTAGATGAACCACAAGGGCCATGGGGGTGGGGAACCTAATTAGTAGTGAAATGACCACAATAATTTATCACCGTTAGGCATATATATGTTCATGTCACACAAACACTCACTGGAGCCTTCTTGTCAATGGGTTTGATAACAAATTTCTTGTCGTTGAAGGAGATATTCCTTATTTCACTCCATGGGAAACCAATCTTAGGAGTCAATCTGGAAAAGATAAAAAAAAAAAAAAAAGATTTGGTTATCATCATCATTGGGTTCTCATTCGGTAACTTTGAAGAAAACCTTAATACAAACGACATAAAAATCCCATTAATTTACAGAAACCATTTCATGGTGGCAACAAAATGTTTCTACAGAATTTTATTTTTACAATTGGGATGTGCAAGTCTGCCCTCTAGTGTACTTCACACTGCACTACAGCACGATTTCATAGCAATAGGATTTAGACTTTCATATCATGAGAGATGTTTCTCGAAGTTACAAAAGTAAAACATTTAAAGTTGACCTGTACTAAAAAAAAATAAAAATGAACATTCATTTTTGAGGGCACTTTAATACCCTGAAAAATACTCTCAATACACTGAAAAATCTACCATTGGAAAATCCTTCTCAATGATAACAATGCATGTCCTATGCCTGGTGACACAGGTGACATCCTGTGCCGAGGCACTCCTGTTCTGTATCCTCATAGCTGTATATCAGGTGACTTCCTGTGCCTAGGCACCTCATAGCTATATATCAGGTGACTTCCTGTGCCTAGGCACTGCTGTTCTGTATTCTCATAGCTATATATCAGGTGACTTCCGGTGCCTAGACACTCCTGTTCTGTACCCCCATAGCTGTATATCTACTGTATGAGATCACTGCTACCTTTGTTGGCATGACCAGATTTGGTGTTGTCAACACTGTACCTCCTTGATGAAGGGGAAGCTGTAACCGAGGATCTGCTGTGCAAGTAACTCCTAGCTTCTGCTTTATCTTTCTGTGATCTGAGCTTCCTCTACCAGTCATCAGGGGGCAGCACTGACATAAGAAAGCCCTGCTTATCCACCATGGTGGCCAGCTCCATAAACATATTGCAGAACAAGGCATGAAAAGTCAATATTGGGGAGAGGAGAGATCACTTGCAAGGAGATCACAGGCAATACTAAGGACTAGTCGTTATCCTACAACTCGCCTTTTAGCACAGCTTTTACAGTACAGGTCCTCTTTATTAAAAAATAGGTCTCCCCCCTACCTACAATATTTTCCCCAGCCAATCCCGAGGGTGGCAGATAGTGTATTTTTTTATTCCAATAGCTCTCTCCCATTTAAGATTCAAAGCCCCTGCACAGGCAGGAGTATGACAAGTACGCCAATTTCTGTGTTTGAAGATGTTTTATGATTTTTGCGGTATTAAAGTTTTCTGAAGCCCCGGGACATAGTCTTGTAGTAACCTTACTGTTGTGCTTTGTTACTAATAAACACCGTGATTGAAGAAGGAGGAAAGGGGAGGAGGGGGATCAGCCGCCGACCGTGTGAAATAATTACCTGTCATTCTGTTCATAAATATTCAGCCCCAAGGCATCCACTCCGAGCCAAAGTTCAGATCCTTTCTTATTCTTGATGCTGAAGTAGTTTACTCCATACATCTCCAGATCCTGAGCGATCTTCAGGTATTCGAGAATGGAGTCCTCCCTGCACAACACAAAAATTCATTAACAGATAATAAAAGCAGAACATCTCTAAAAAGATCCCAGAGAAACAAAAAGAAAGATTTGGGCAAAAAACATTGCTGCCACGCTCAAGATTTTTCTGGATTCCTGCACCCAATTTTTGACAAATACAAAAACTCAATCCCTTGGGGAATTTTACCAATGACACCAAAATAAAGGGGTAAATAAAGGATTAATAATGGGTTATATAGGAACACAATACCCCTTAGGATGCTTCAGCTGACATCACCATGTTTCATTCATCTGCAAATCCAATTCATCAAAAGAGGATACAAAAGTAACAATGTATACGTTTGTATTTCTGATACATTTGTATCTCCTTCTGGGCCAATGTTTTTACAGCTGTAAAAGCTGCTCAATACATGAAGCAACTTTTGCTGTCATTCTGACAGATAGGAATTACCTGCAAATAGGTGGAAACTACTTCTCATATACACGGAGGATTAAATGAAGTCTTAGAGAACTTGAATATATTGTATAAATGACTGCACTCTTTTTGCTATGGCAAACACAGGACACATAACCCACCAGCTTTGTTGGCACCCTTGCATGCTCCTAGGCACCAGGATAGTCAATGAGTGCCTATCAGCATCAAGGTACTAGTGTTCAGAAAGGTGGGCTCATATGGAGGGCATGCCTGGCAAGGAGGCTGCAGCCTTGTTGCCCCCTTGGTATGGAAATGTTGGGTTTGCAGAAGAAAACAAAACCCAACAGCCAGGCACATTTTATGCACAGACAATTTGAGTAAATGTCTGATTAATATGCAGAGAATGCAACAGAAACCTTTTTTAACAATTTTATAAAAAAAGATGAAAGTTACCCCAAAAATGTTTGGAAGATTGCCCATGGATTCCTGTTCTAGCCAAACCTCTTTACCTTCCACAAAAGCTGGTGACCAGCAGGTTACATCAAACCGACCAACATATAGTTCTGTGTTAAGTTTTATTACCTCAACATGCCTCTGTGTTCTTCATGCCAAATGTGGATTCTGTCCTCCCATTGGTCCTTGGTGAGCTTATGCTGCTCCAGAACTCTAGAAACGAGCACAAAGGTAGAGTTATTAAATATCACGGACCATATCTGGATGAAAAAGTCAAACTTTGAAGATTTGAAAAAGTCCAATGTACAATTTATTTTAGAGATATCAGGTAATTTATGGAAATTGATAAGTCAACGTGTTATGTGAGTTTAGAAGTTCCTCTTCATCAGTGCTTTTGTAATGAGAGAGAAGAATATATAGAAAACTGGAGAAAAGAGGAATCTTATGAGAAATTTTGGTCCTGGTTAGAAGATCTACCCATGAGGCATTAGAACACCCCAACCAAAGCCCATGGACTTTTCACACACCAGTCTTTGTAAGAAAAGCTTGGCCATATAATGTACCTACATCTAATGTATCAATCACACCTGGTCTTCTGGATATCAAATATACTTCTATGCAATAGCCAAGCTCTGGTCTATCAAGCTACCTTGTGCCATGCATGCACACAGTGACCTCTGCCAGGTATACCAGCTGCCATTTGTATTTTATCTAAGAATTTAGCACAATTTTATCATCATGAAAGCTGCATCAACACCCCAGCATGTTAGAAGGAAGATACCCCAATAAATTATTTGTTCTCATACCTCTGAGGAAGGAGTTTGTCCTGCGACAGGTATCCTGCCTTTTGGGCATCCTTGTTATAATCTCCATATTTGGCCTGCACGGCGTAGGAGGCCAGGAGCACGGCGGTCTCAGGAGGGCAGTAAATGTCATCGTTCAGGATCCCTTCTTTCACTTGCAGGAAGAAGAGCCTCTGGGTGATATCCTGGATCAGTTCCTCAGAGACATCCTCTGGATAGAACTTGGCACGAAACTTGAACAGCAGCGGGGTATCCTTCCGCACATCCTGAGCGGTCACCTGTGTGAAGAACATACTGCGGTCAGCCATGGCACTTTTCATACGAAAAAGGAACTGGGAGCAGCTCATTACTCTACATGGGTCCCGTAGCTTTAGTCAAAATTTACATTTTCAAGAATAATAAACCTTTTAATATAAAAAGTCATCCTTGAACTACAGTCATTGACTTTGTCTAAATCAGAATCAGTGTTCTCCCCAGTCCTTTTGTAGCCGGCTGCACCACCCGGCACTTTTTGGTAACCACCCTGCTGTTTTAAGAGGTTACTGAAAAGTTGGGTCACAATACAGAGGACACCGACAACTTCTTCCCGCCAAGCATACAAAAATATCTGTAGAATACTGACGATGATATTAACAATCTGTTGCAGGTAAGAAGAAGAGTTTCCTTTGTCTCCATCCACCCACCAGTGCTCAGACTGCAACATTGTAACATTGATACAACATGGTAACTTTGTAGTAAACTACAAGGTGAGAGGCTACAGTGGACCATTGTGAGGACTACAAATGACCTTTGTGTGCAAGGTTATGTTCAACATCTCAGACCAGGCAGTAGATGATGGCCCCAGGGGATGTTTCATAGTTTGAACCTCAGGAATACTGCAAAACCACTGCATTAGAGTGATGATGTGGACTTTGAACAAAGCAGGCTCTATTCTTCTGAAGAAAAGCAGATGCTGGAAATACCAGGAAAAAGTAATACCCGGAAATGTTCCACTGACAACCTGGGCTAGGCCAACTCTTCCTAACAATAATATTCATCCAGATTGAACTTTTCAGCCTGGAGTGACTTTTTATTAAAACATGCAGATTTTTTTTTTATCAAAATACTGTGTATGTTAAGAAATTTTTAATCATGGAGGAACGGATCACTTTGCTGTGCCAAAATGTGCCATATTTGGCATGTTGCATTCCTAGGTAAAATTAGGTTATAAAAACTACTCTCCAGCTAGAGTGTTCATGATCACCGTGTCAGTTCGGGATTGTATTCAATGGATTTGTCAACAGTTGTCACTGCACATCATTCTAGGTGCATTCCATGCGAATAATGAATAGAAAAACTTCTCTCAAGAAGTCCAAAATCAGTGAAAGGAGCTTCCAAAATCCCCAAGAGCCATCCAAGGTCAATTCCACCTTTACAAACCATAAAAAATGTAAATAGTACATAGACCCACTTCCAAATTTTTCTATTTCTTATTGTGGTCATCATGTATGTATTGGAGCTGTCATAGTTTTGCCACCAACTGCTCACAATATATTGTACCAATCATATTCTATGTCAGGGGTGGGCAAACTTTATAAGTCAGGGGCCACATAATAAAGGGGCTGGGCCCATGGGAGAGCGGGCGGGGTTATGCCATCATGAAGCCACTGAACGTGACGTCATAATGGCAATACCCCGCCCACTCCCCCATCGCAGATCTAAGCCTGTGGTGGGAGAGTGGGCGGGTTGTGTGAAAAGACCCAGCCGCCCACCTCCAAGAGCCGGGACGTGTTCTGCGGCTCTGGCCAGTGTGCCCCCCCAAGCTGGGTCCTTCTCCTGACCCTGCTCGGGGTGGCACAGGTCAGAGCCGCGAAACACCCAAAAGGGCCAGAGAAATCACCGTATTGGGCCGTATTCGTAGTATCCGTAGTTTACTCATGCCTGGTCTATGTCTTTCTTTTTTTTGGTGGAAGCCAATAAACCTTCAGTTAGTTTTTATCTGTATGGGAGAAAAATACTTAAAAAAAAAAAAAAAAAAAAAATTGGGCTTAATCCACTAAAGCTCTTCAAAACTGGTACCCTACTCTTGCAAGGTGCTAGCCATCATGTTGCCATATTGCTTAAACCGGATCATCATGAATATTCCCTTTACCTTCTTGTTGAGCTTAAGCCATGTGGAAAAACCCTTTGTGTCTTGGTATTGTAACCCAAAGAACCAGACTTCCCGAAGGCCAATTGTTTTCACCACCTGCAAAGAAAGAAGAGATCTACATAAGTTCTGATGGTAGTACAATAGGTTGAACCCAATGTATAAAATGTTGCATCACACATGACATGAAGACAATAAAATTAAAATTCTTCCTATAGGTCAACCTCCCACATTGGTGAATGTCACGTCTGGGAAACAGCAATCTGTGTAGGGGTAGTTTAAGATTGAACACCCACAGCAAATTGTCCCTGTTGCTCTTGACATATTTAACATACAAAATGTATTATTATTATTGCAGGTTTCTTTTCTTAATTATATGGCATTATTTGGCAGTGTCCAAGTGTACATCTTCCCTGAAAGGCCATCACAAGAATCCCCCGTTACATCTTCCGTAACTTTTATATATCTAAGTTCTAATCATAAACCTACAAAAAAAAAAAAAAAAAAACTTTGGGTTGGGTGTTTGGGAATGGCAATTCTATATTATTGTCCATGAATTTGGAAGGAAGGAGAGGACAACTTCATAACCATGGTCATAGGTTTGGAACAGGATGTCCAACAAACTCATATAGATGTCATGGTTGGGTCTTCACAAACGTTTGGCCATTTATTGTACTGAATAGTAAAGCAGCAATCAGTGAATAGGAACACCAATGCAACCACCATGTCTATGGGCTGCCAAGCAGCAATATTCATTTTTCTTGTTGGGTTTAGATAACCTTTACTGACCCTAAACGGGCCATTTTGCTCATCCACATTTTTTCCTCACTCTCAAAGTAATGCCGATACCTAGGAAGGGGTAAACTACTGCAAGCAATGAAATCTGAAGCGAAGGATCTTCTGGCACGTATTCAGTTTTCATCAAACACTTGCCAGATGCAATGGAAATAAACCGGCAACTCCAAGATTGTGCTGCTATCAGTGTCAGCTGTCACCATACAAATGGCGGAAGCTGAGGCCCAACGTTCATCCAGCTGCGCACACACAGATTCCACATCCAGAATGTGATTCCAGTTACAATAGCGCTGTGTTATCTTCTTAAAAAAAGTTTCAGGGTCAAAAGGTTGCAAGAGGAAGAGTTTTGTACTGGAAAAGAACCCAAAACTCGGTCGATTTTCAGTGGAACCATTAAATTCTCCCAAATGTCAATAAAATGTAAGAAAAACAGAGTGAATAGCTGGTGGATGAGTGGGGTGAATGAGCACCATTTATTTATAAATTGGTGGTGCAAGGATCTCCTTATATACAGTCACCATTTATGCTCTGATAAAAGGGGAAGTGCTAAGCCCCCAAAAGTTGGCAGTTTTTGTGACCCATCATGTGCAATAACGATTTACTGGGCTTGAATAATATATTTGGCAAGCCCATGCTTCCCACATTCAGTGTTATGGCTTTTTTCTGACTTTCAGCCTTTGAAACTCAACAAATTCATCAATTGCGGACATCTGGAAAAGAATAGTTAAAGAAAAAGTAAAGTTGCATCTACTGATTGCCGGTTAGAGTGACAAATCTAGACCACAAGACAAATTTAGAAGCCCTTCCACGCCCTCCCAGACCAGGCAGCTTTAGGGGAATTTGGCAAGCTGGCAGTACAAATAATAAATCACATTCGTCATCATGACTGCTAACAGACAACACCCAGTGCTGCGCCTGCCAACAAGAAGGCTCACAGGGTGTCTACGTCTACCTATGGATTGCTGGGAACACGTATATCAAAAGCTACTGCTGCTCTGGATGTGTTTTTGTTCCTGGAAAACTGATCTGTTAGAAAAGTTTCAAATATAAATTCGAATATAAAATTATATTTGGAAGATGGCAAACAAAACCCGGAAGATCTTGATTTGGCCAACAGTATAAAAAGGAAAAAACATATAAATAAAACCGACTCTTCGAAAACTACTAAAAAAAAAAGTAATCTCTGCAAAGGTGTATCTCAAAATAGATCTAAGGAGAATTTTGCATGTTTCACAGTGGTGATGAGGAATTATCAATAACAAGCAAAGATTGGATTAAAGAAAACAAGGCAATTGGACTAAAAGTATAAAAGCTTCTCCCTCTTCCTAGTCCCCTTCGCGATTAGTGGCCTCTCTCCTCCCAGTCCCCCTTCCCCATTGGTGGCCACTCTCTTCCTAGTCCCCCATTGGAGGACTTTCTCCTTTTCTAGTTGCCCTTCATTCCTGGCCTATCTCTCCCTCTAGTTTACCTCTATTGGTTATGAGTACTCCCTCTCTCTCTAGCACCCCCATCCCCAGTGGCGACCTCTCCCTTTAGTTGCCCCCCTACGCATTGGTGGTCTACCTCTAGCCTTCCTGTAATGGGTAACTACCTCACTAATCTGCCTCATCTGTAGCTTCCCCCTCCATTTTCCCTTTACAAATCCTAAATTTGTCTGCCCCTACCTGAAAAAAAAGCATAGAAGGAACACATTATTAGACAGCTGCTCACCTGGTCAAAGAGCTGTTTGCCGGTGGTGTTCGGCTGGATGGCAAACTCCAGCTCTGCATCCATGGTGGTCACACGTACACTGATCTGAGGGAGAGGACAAAAGAAAAGACATTGAATACGTGGAGGACATTTAGTAAGAAAAGCCACACTTCCCAGCTATATTATTCCATTCTTTAAAAGGGTGAAAAACGACAAACATGGCTTGTACTGTGTGTACATTATTTGATATTACATTAGGAGGAAAAGATCTGGTGTCCAGCAGAGAAACTGTGCAAGAGTGACAACCATTAGGTTAACATCAACCTTTATCAAAGAATCTTTGCAGCCAAACATAATGTTGGCATTACCTTCCCACATATAATGTTAACATTTGACTCACGTATACAACATATGCAAAGATTTAGATAACAGTTTATGGATTTGGTGCAGCTGTAACACGGCACGGGTTTCACATATGGATCACAAAATGTAGTTTATGGAACACATTCCCCTCCTCCACCTGCCTGGTCAGTTCTGAGCCTGGTACAGCTATCAGTAAGTACATTCCTGAGACCTCTAATAGAGTCACTCAAATTTCTCTGCATATCAGTGAAGTGGTGAGCAAACACAAGACAAGAATTCAAATTTATATCTCAGATATAAAGAAGGCTGAAAGTTGATTTATCCCAAACCTAGCTAACCACAAAGACTAAAGCTGCGTACACACCTGCAATTTTTCTCGTTGGAAAGGATCTTTCACGACAAGGGAGTGCACGATGCATGAACGTTGCTGTACATACAGCACCGTTCATGCTCTATGGAGAGGGGAGGGGGAGAGCGACGGAGCGGCACCCTGCTGCGCGCTCTCCCCTTCCCTTTCATTAGGATCGGTCGTCGTCCATGGATCCGCCAGGACGGTCGTCGGACGATGGACGACGACCGACTGTACACACGGCAGAATTTCGCCCGATAATTGGCCGATACCGATTATCGGGCGAGAAAAATTTGCCGTGTGTACGCAGCTTAAAGCTACGTACACACGTCAGATTTTTATCGCCCGATAATCGGCATCGGCCAATTATCGGGCGAAAATCTGCCGTGTGTACAGTCGGTGCAGAACGTGGAGCCGACGACCGACCTGGCGGATCCAGGGACGATGGACGACCTCCGATCGTAATGAAAGGGAAGGGGAGAGCGCGCAGCAGGGTGCCGCTCCGTCGCTCTCCCCCTCCCCTCTCCATAGAGCATGAATGGTGGTGTATGTACAGCACCGTTCATGCATCGTGCACTCCCTTGTCGTGAAAGATCCTTTCCAACGACAAAAATTGCAAGTGTGTACGCAGCTTAAGACCAATAGTCCTCAATTAATAATTTCCCATAAAAGAAAATGATAAGATCAGCTGCTACAGCAACAACTTTAGTTCTTGTTTCTTTGCAGTTTGTTTAAAGGATTTACAAAAATAAATACAAAACTTTGTATTTTTGAGAGTACCAAACCTATTGGAATACACAATAATATATTGCCTGGCAAAAAAAAAAAGTCACACCCTATAACAGTCCCTGTGGTATCATTTTTTATATAATCTTATACAATGTCACAACATTTATTTCCACCCAAGTTCTTGTATTGATGATGGGGGAGCTGTAAGTCTTTTCCAGAACATCCCCAAGATTCTCCATGGGGTTCAGATCTGGTGGTGCCCAATCCATGTGTGACAATGATGTTTCTTTAACCAATCACAATCTGATCCTAATGAATCCTGGCCTTGGTGTATGCCTTTGCCATGAGGAAGAAAAAAATATATTGATGGAAAAATCTGGTAATTCTATACATTCAGAGTGATCTCATTTTGGGCACAGAACTTTCCTGATGTTGCCCTGATGATTTTTTCTCATGTTCGTATTTGATGTGATGGATAGACCGATTCGAGCTTGGGGGCTCCAAGACTCAGAAATGGGTGGTAGGAGCAACAAGAGATGGAGATGGACTTATGTCTTTTTCAACCTAACTATGAGATTATCTGAGGACAAATGTTGCACTATATAAAAGGGCTAGTCTCCTAAACATTCTTGTTTTTGAACAATACAACCAGACAAGACAATGATAAAGTGCCAAAAAAAGAATCCCCCCAATCTAACCAAAATGAAACCGACTCGCAAACCATACGGTGTAAGGCTTTGGACACAAGATGAGGTGGACTACACTACACACATAGCTCATCTGTCGCCTCTTCACCATGACCAAGCCCAAAATTCCTGTCCTTTGGCAGTTTAGTGACAATCATACACTATGTGGCCAAACATTGGAAAACACTCATCCCTTCCTTCCACAGCTATGGCCAAAAATAAACCTCTCAATTCCCAGTCCACTTTCCTGATTGGTGGCCTCTCTCTTCCTAGTCCACCTTCCCGATTATCTTCCCGATAGTCCACATCCCGCATATATGAATGAGGCATTTCATTGGCTTGATAGGGAACCCCTATTGCCCCATAGTGTTGAGTTTCTGGTACAGAACGTCAGTAAACTATGTTTCAACCTTCATCTATATCAAATTTAATAGAACTGAGGATAGGTTCAGGTAAATCCAAGTGACTTCCTCAGCTCCAATAGGTGTCGAGAACAAACCCCAAATTTAGGGCAGCCTTTATTGACATTTTTACCATGGAGGAACCCTTGAAATAACTTTCAGAGAACACCTGCTATAATCCACAGATCAAAGTAAATTAGTGTGGTGGTCAGTAAGAGGAATTCCTCTTACATTGCTGGCCAGTGGGAAGAATGTCACCCTTACAGATAACCAAAAACATCATTGGGGTCCCTTAAACTGACACTATTGCTCAGGGAACCCCTGAAGGATCCCTGGTCTATAAATTAGACCGCAATTCCAGTGGTTAAAGTGTCCCACCCTACCCTGGTATCCCAGACCCACCTGAGATGAGCCCTGTCCAACCAAGATGTTACATTGACAAATCTGGACCATTTCCAAACACCCTAGGAGGAACAACACCTGTACAAGCACCATTTTCCCCACCTAAATTCTAAGTGGAGCTGGGAACTTGAGTTTGACGTAAGAAGATATATTTGAGCATGCTTGATTCTTTTCTCATAAGACATTCCATGCCAGCCATATAAAGAAAAAAATCTACTGGACATGTTGGATTTTTAACTCTGATCTTGACCCATTTGCATACCAACAGTAGCTTGGCCCCAAGGCAGGCATGTTTCTAAGGATATGACATTAAAAAATGCAACAAGCATGCAGACCAACACGTCATCCATGCAAATGTCAAACTCAACTTAAAAGATTAATTAGCACAACATGGGCCAATTTCTGTTAATGGGCTGGCTTTAAAAAAACATTCTAAACTGTAAATATATTCGGTCCTAATAAACTTCCCATAATGAAGTAAACAGTAAGCAGAACACTCAATTTATCCAGCACAGTATAGTGTTTGTTTTCTGTAACCGTAACTGTAACAATACTTCAAAGAAAATCAAATATTGTCGAAATCTGTAATTTTAAAGAAAGGCACATTTGCAATTTTCTTCAATTAAATGTAATAAAATGAAGAATGCAAAGGACGAGATTTAAATGATGAATTTGAAGTATCCGACTTAGAACATTAAAAAAAATGGTAAATGCAAAACAAATTACAGTTAAAGAGAAACACAATGAATTCCAGATTTGTTAAGCCTAAAAATAATGGGAAGCACATTCTGGAGTCGCGGAGACGCTTACTAGTAATAAGGAACAAATTGCTGGTTTAGTTATACAGTAACCAAGATTATTAAGTAAATTTTACTTACAGACATTGGGTAAAAATTGCTGGACTCAAACTTTCTGTGCTTTTCGGTCTCAGTCACAGGCGAGCTCTGGATCACATGAAAAGGCTTGCCATTTCTTAAAGGATTACCCATTTAATTAAACCAAGCCTCCCTCAAGGGAAAGCGCAATTTGTGTCTATATACTCCACCTCAGAAATATAGAATTCAAACATACTATTCAAATCATGATGGCAGATGTGAACCCCGAGACTTGGTTCACTTCTTTGTAGAACATTCCACACATTGTGCAAGTTGTGCCCTCCATTGCACTATGGCAGCCCATTCCTTGGTAGCCACTTCTTGTCTTCAAACCCCCAGTGATAGTTGCATGGCATTATTAGGGAAGGTTCCCAGATGATGATGCAGCCATCACTGGAAGGTTTGAAGAAGACAAGAAGTGGCTACCAAGAAATGGACTGCCATAAAGCAATGGAGGGCACAACTTGCACAATGTATGGTTGTGTAAAGAAGTGAACCTAGTCTCGGGGTTCACATCTGCCATCATGGTTTGAGTAGCTGTATGTTTGAATTCTCTATTTCCAAGATGATGACCATGCCACTTGAAGTCACCATTTGGAACATCGTTGTCAGCTTTTTACTGAAATCCCAGAACAAAGATCTTCAAGGAATATTTCAATAAGGGTTCCTCCATGAAACACCAAAGAAGCACCAAAAACCCTTGTGAGATCTAGATACCACCAGTGCCTCTGGCCAACCTAGATCCAACTCCTGGCCTTGTAAAGGATCTTGATAGTAAGGCAGCTAAGAATTGGACATCCCCCCCCCCCATTTGGCTTTCTCTGTGTTATATATTTCAAGTTTCTTATTGTATTTCACATTTCAGTTTGGTTTCATCTAAATTTTCTAGTTTTTCCATGTTAGGGTTAGATATTTCACAAATGCTCACACATACACGTATTGCTTTCCATAAAGTATACATGAGCTTAGGTATATGCAGCTAACCCGAGGGTTGTCAGTGACAGGAAACAAGCAGCACCCTCCTAAAATAGCATTCGGCATCTCAGTACATATCCGAAGAGGAAGGGGTGGGAGGTATGTTTCATTCAATGACAACGACACTGTGAGCTTATTATCAGTTGGAAGATAAGCCAAATCCACTGAATGACTCTACAGGGCACGAGTTTATGTGTAATAGCTGCCGAAAAAAAAATAAAGATACTAAATATGGAACACTGAAAAATAACGGATAAGATACAGTACTTGGCCAGAAGTATGTTAACCCACACACCTCATTCTGAAATGACAGAGCTCAGGTATGTCCATTAAACAGCCTTGTGGTCACAGTTTGGTGAAGACCCTTTTCTGTTCCCCCATGCCCCGGGGTACAAAGCCAGCTCCATAAAGACATGGGGTCACCAGTTTGGTGTGGAGGAACTCGGGTGTCCTGCACAGAGCCCTGACCTCATCCTACTGAACACCATTGGGATGAATTGGTATGGTGAGCCCGGTATTCTCATCTAACATCAGTACCTGACCTCACCTACCTATGTGGCTGGATGTATGGAGACCGGTTGTCTCCAGTGAAGGGTCCTGGTAATCCCCCATCATACCAATACATTGTAGACAATTGGGCTCTTCCAGGCTTGGGGTCACAGTTTTATAAAGACTCTTTTCTGTTCCCCCATGACTGTGCCCCGGGGTACAAAGCCAGCTCTGTGGTTTCACCATCTTGGTGTAGAGAAACTTGGGAACCCTGACCTGAACCCTACTGAACACCCTTGGGACGAATTAGAATAGTGAACAAGGTCATCTCATCCAACATCAGACACCCTACAAAACCGTGGAGGAAGATCTAGGAGGACAACTCCATTTTAGGTGTCAAAGACGGTCAGGTGTCCACAATTCTTGGTCATGAAATGTATCATCTAAAGAGCTTCTGGTAGCATTCACATTATTAATGGAAAATTAAAAAATGAAAATGGTCATTTGGCCAGCTTGCTTGAAGGCAATGGCTTGCAACAACATGTGTTTTTCTACATGAATAAAGTCCATTATTTTTGAACAATTTGGCACTATAATGCAACAAAAACGATCTGACCTTTTTGACATCAAACTGTCCGACAACACTGTATGAAAATATTCCCCCATTACTTCTTTACTGATGTAAACATAAAAGGTCACTCGTTCATGATGGAACACTTCACTCTTCTGACCAGTGAGATAGCGACACTTTGCATTTCTATGCCGATATAATGTGCCCACCCGGGAGCCCAAGATCATCACAACCCGGAGCATCCTATTTTGGCCAGCTCCTTCATGAAGAATTGGGAGGAAGCAGAGTTACACGCAATGACCTCCCGGGGGTGGACGTTGCTCCATCATCTACTCCCTCGAAAAAGGTTATTCATCCATCCTACGGGAAACCCGTTCCCTCCTCTGTGATAACTGCAAAGACCTAACACGGAAAGCTGAAACAATCCAAATTTTTTTTGGCTATGCGGTGAGGGATCTACCTAGGTGTGACCGTGTTTACAACACTTCCATAGTGTGTCCCCAAAAGATAAGAATTCCTCTAAACGAATGGGCAAAGGTGAGGTGGGAAAACAGATTTGGCAACCAAGACCAAAAACACGACACGAGAACACAAAACCTAAAAACAAATTGGAAAAATTTTTTCCTATCAGTTAAATGACAGCCATCATTGAAATATTCCCTGGTGGTCCTGCCATGAAGGTTTTTCCTGTTATAGGGTGACAACGTCCTTGTTCTGTCTCTCAAATGTGCTCCTGGGTTGTCACCCCTTTATAAAGGCCTTTGGTGAAAACTACAAGCGGCATTTTAACTCACCCAATACATGGTCTGCTATTGCCTAAAGCCCCCCTCCCCCGCAAAAACAGAAAAAAAAAAAATGTGCAGATGACCCAACTAATATATCTTCCTAAAAGGGCGTCATTCAGCTTGAAAATCGAGCTGCAGCTATTGAACTTGGCAGACAACACCAGACAGAAGGCAAATTTTTTTTTTTTTAACAAATCCTAAGGCAGATTTGGGTTTAAAATAGGGGATAAGTTTGCTTTAAACTTGTAAGACCATGTGACGTCTGCCACCCATTAACTTTTCGGAATAATTAGCTACACCGTCTGGTGAAACTTTAATGGAAGTTAGCAGACTGAGCAGTTCACAGATCACAAGAGTCACCTATAATTCTATTACTCTATTACCCCCTGTGATGCCATCATCACTTTTGCATGGGTCAGTTCCTATTAATGTAAACCCCCCCCCCCCAGAACTACATCTCCCAGGAGCCCTTTCCTAGCATTGTTTTGCTTGAAGTGATATCACTGTATGCATGTAGAACGAAGCAGTGAAATGACAGAGCTCTGCAGTCCAGCAGGCAGGGCTGACAACACTGGTGGGGATTTTAGTTCTACAGAGGTAGCGTTGTCACCCCAAACAGGAAGTGGGGGTAAGACATGATAGAAATTGCAGAAATGTATTACTTTTTTTGGATTGTGCTTTCTAGAAATTCCCCCGGACCTCTGCAGGGTAATAGGGTCACAAGCCAGCTGCTGCAGATAGGATGCTGACTCTGCACAAGAAGTGTTTTTGGCCGAGTGTACGAGACGCGCTGATCCATGACACCAGCACACAGACCTTGCACTATCACCCAATTTATAAACTCGTTCAATCTCCGGCTGTGGCCCTTTGGACGGGGCCACCACACAGCTCTTGAATACATCAACCCCGGGCCCAGTGCGGCCTTTGCCTTCAGCTACTTCCACCCCAGTGAACAAAAGACTCATTAAAGCACAGCAAAGAAAGTATGTGTTACCAAAAAGGCGTGGGGGGGGGGGGGGGGGGGGTTACTCCATTTCAGTTTTGGCAGAAATACAATGAAGCCCTTCAAAAAAAAAAAAAAAGGCAGCGACAGCAAGCATAATAATAAGGCGTCCCACTGAAACATATAGTTAAGTCACTGTGAAAATGTTAAGCCGGGCTTATAAATAATCCTAAATCTATAAAAAAAAATCTGCTTGGATAAAGATTTTAATAAAAAGAGGAACAAAAATAAAAATCCAGGTGATCTTGACAATTCCTGTGCTAAGGTGACAACACTCGCTCACTGTGCTATATAGAGGTGCAGAGTTGTCACCCTGGCCCAGGTCTACTAAACACGTCTCATGAAGGCTACAGCTGGGAACAATGAAGCGGATTGCACAGAAAGTTATCAGCTAGTATTTCTCTGCACTTGTTAAACACAAGTTTATTGAACCCCCAAAAAAAGGGAACATTTTGTTTTTGCTTCAGACACTATTTTAATTTTTAATGGAACAGAAAGGTGTGGCAGTCCTGCATCGATGATGTCAGCAAGGAGGCGGGCTGAAAATGGGAGTGGCTTTTGCAGAATACTCCCAATGGGTGGAACCCTGGGGTGCTCAATGTATTCAAACCCCTAAAGTGTTGAGGTCCTGCATTGATGATATCAGTAACGTGGTTTTTGCAGGATACCGCAAAGGGTTGAAGCCTTAGTAAATTTACCCCCAATGAAAAAAATTGCACCATATGGGGTACACTATGCGCCTGCACCACTGGCATTGGAGGTTGGTTTTTCACACTGGCATGAACAGCTCTCAATCAAATCTCTGGGTGGTGTGCAGCATACGCACGGTGTACAGCATACGCAAGGGGAATGCCATACAGGGTGGGTAGTTAGCTGTACCTGTGCCTCGGCCTTACTGCACATGCCCCTGTAGGTCTCAAAGGCAGGTTGTTGCAGCCATCCATGGCTTCCACAGTGCAGTCCCTGCTGAGGAGCACGGGCATTGCTGCGGCCATAGTGACTTCAGCTGCTAGCAGAAACATAAGTGTCCAACTTTTTTTTTTTCTTTTATATCTTCACATTGTATTTCTTTATATTTTATCCTATTTTTAATATCCCCACTTCACAGACAAAAAACAAAACACAAAAGCGGAGCAGACAGCGAGGAAAGCTGGAGCATCACCGAGGAGCAACAGCAGCCAGACGGCCAAATAAGGATCGGAGAGGCGCAGCGAGCCAGGAAAAGCCTCAGCCGCTTACGTAGCCTATAGGAAGAGTTTAGTCATCCATTTCCTCCTGAAGCTGGAGACATTCCAGAGAGCTCTGGGCAGACACAACCGAGAGCCGCCGCGTTCCCTCGACTCGCATGGCACCCACTCAGACACAAGAGGGCGCTTTCATTATGATGTCATTGCAGCAAACTAACCGGGGTGATGAGAGGGAGCAAATACAGAACACTGAGATTACTCCCTTCCTGACTCATAACCTCATCACACGCACGGCTCCAAGACTTCTCTAGAGCTGCCCCGATTCTCTGGAATGGTCTCCTCGTCCTATTCGGCTTGCTCCTACTTTCTGCTCATATAAAACCCAACGCTTCCCCCTCACCTACCCGTCTTCTTCCGTCTCCTAAACCCTCACTACTTCCCACCATTCCATATCCCCCTCCTATTGTGTGATACTTCCCCCACCTCCTAGATTGTAAGCTCTTCTGTCCTCTCCTCTTCCTGCGTCACTGTCTGTATCTATCTGCCATTTTCAAAAGGAATGATGTACCTGCAATGTTTTTTTGCCCTAATTGTTTGCCCTTCCCACTCCAATCAGGGGTGCAGTATGCTGACAAGGAACAGGCAAAAAGGAGCAGAGAGATGACCTTTTCTTGCTGCTGCTCTTTACTGTCCAATCACAGCCTGGGGGCGGGCCACTGACCTAGCAGTGTTTGCTGAACTGCCCAGACAAAAGCTCGGTTGCACTGCTGTGATGTCTGTGTACATCTCAGGACTGGATGGACAGGAATAGAAATATTTTGACAGGTACAATTGCTCCATAAAAGACTTTCTGGTGTATTTAGATAAAAAAAAAATTGGGATTGAACACCAGGTAAACTTTTTTAGATTTTATTAGGATTGAATAGTAAAGGGTTAGTGCCTTTGGTTTTTACTATTATCCCCCTACTTCCTGTCTCTGTGTCAGTGGTCACCACAGCAGGATGTGATGAGAAATCTCCCATAGGGGACACAGAAATGAAGGTAAAAATGTTAGTTATATCTCTAGGTGCCCCAACTGAACTATCTCATAAGAAAGTGTCACCCGGGCAGAAAGCAGAGGAGATTTTTACCCAATTACTGGCTGCTAAGAGGCTGCAAGAGATCAACAGAGCTGAAAAGGACCAAAACAATTATTTCAATTTCCAAGAGGTTTTTTTTTTTTTTATTAGCAGACAAAATGTCAGTGAAGATTTACATTGATTTTAACACTGTCTGAGACTAAGGGCGTGTGTCCATATGAAACCAGCAGCTAAAAATAACTTTCTATCCGTCCTATTTAGGTGTTAAAAATAGTAAATGGCAGCAGGACAACCGCACAACAGGCGGCCCTTATAAAAGAGATGGAATCCTATGAATCACAAAGCCACTGGACCATTATAAGGCCGTGAGCAGGGAGAATGTCAGCTTTTTCCGTAAGGAGCGAACACTGGCACGCCCCTAGTGCAGACCGTAAATGTTGGGCGGGGGTGAGGAACGATACATCAACTGGCTGCAGGAGATGAAAATTCATATAATCAAAACTGGCAAGTTATATAACCTACTGAAATCTGCCCACCTCCACTTCCCTAAATCTGCCCCTTACAACTGCCTATACTTCCCTAAATCTGCCCCCCTTGGCCGCCTCCACTTACTTAAATATGCCCCCTCTGGCAGCCTCCACTTCCTCAATCTGCCCCCCACAGCTGCCCCCACTTCCCTAACTCTGCCCCCCACTTCCCTAAATCTGCACCTTACAATGTATGCTTTTCACCATGTGCATTAGAAGCTGCAGCAAGCCGCATAGAACTCACATTATTTAGCTCTTCCCTCCTGATTGCCCCCTGAATTATGAGAATCAGCATCATATGTGGGCGTTAACCTATGCAAATACAACCTGCCTAGGCCCGCCCATTCCCAAAGGCTGATATCCACCAATCTGATACAGCACCCTGCTGTCCCCACCCACCAGTGCCAATCTGTCTGCATTGCACAGAGAAGCACAACGACCCAGTGATGACATCACAGGGTCTATAATGTTTTAATGAAACCATTGGATTTAAGTTAAACTTTTTTTTAGCATGTAAATGAGGGGGAGGAGCCAGGAAAGGCAAAAATCCTAATAGTTTAAACTTCAATTTCATGTGATCTGTATTCAGGGTGATGAAATTTAAACTGAAAACAGATTCATGGTTGCAGCTTCCTGGCCCTTCACATGCGCTGCTCCATCTATTGCAAGAAAAACGGAAGTGAAAGTATCAGTGGGTTACATGTTGGTATCTCAGCGACTCCTCCTTATGAAACAACATCCTGCATTGCAGTGACACCTGTGACCTCTTTTCTTACATACCATGGCTGCTGATCCCCTACAGAATCTTTACAGCCACTTCCTGTCATTATTTCTGGTGCGACCACACCCTTGTGTCGTCCATTACCATGCGGGGTGCATGCTCACACTCACATGTCTGAGAAAACAAATGCAATGACAACATGTAGGCTATGTTACAGTAAGTCAAGCATTCCCACAATGCACTGCAACTGGAAGGTGTGAATGAGTCACAAAAAGGATGACGTTTACAATATTTGTCCAATATTTTACCCTTTTCTACCCACAATGCCCGGCACCAAGGATGTGCTCATAAATTAGCTCTGAGATGACGTCGTATTCGACAGCAGCTCTGCAATCAGGATACAGCCTGCATGGTTCCCGCCTATATGAACACTATGACATCATCATCGATGATCACATGATATTGCAGACCTGTAGCCCATTGGACAGAAAGATTGCCAAGCTCCGGCTTTTAAAGTGAAATGCAACCTTTAAAAAAAAAAAAAAAATTTAGGACAAAAAAAGTAACAATTTTTTTCAGAAGGTAAATTAGTTTGTGTGTAAAAAGTTGACTGAAGCATACGCAAAAGAATCCGTGCCACCACCCACGCAGGGAATAGCAACATTGAAGCTACCAAGGGGTATTTAGGTCCTACGTAGAAAAACAGGAGATGGCATGGATGGGATCGATGAGAAGGGGGCACTCGGGTTCACTATACACGCTACAACTGTATTACACAACTTTATCAAACAGGCCCTCAAATTACACAGATCTGAAGGACTGCACTGCGTAGGGCAGATTTTTGCACAGGAAAATCTCTAGCACATTAGGATATTGATGGCATTATGACATCATCAGGGCATCAATGGCCAATTTTACCAAATAAATGCTGGGCAATAGTGGTAAAAATCTGCCCCCAGGGAGACCCTCCCCCCTCCAGACACATTCACCTTCCTGAGGTCTAGGCAGAGGAAGCTTGTGTGGGATCTCTGATTCTGCTCCTGAGCTGTATAAATATACAAAGCTGATTAAACTACAACAAAGTAAACAGGAATCTGTTATCTGCACCAAGGCAAACACAAAGGTGAGGAACAGCAAATACTTCAACAATGAGGAATGTGGATACAAATGTATAAACATCCAGGAATAAAGAGGAACTCCTAAAAATTAAATGCTGCAATGTCCCCTGCAGTACTACTTCCCTGACACAAGGTGTCCTTCTGAGTTGCAGAACTGCAAGCATCAGTCAACACTTTTTGTGAGCCCAGACTGTCACAGACCCACCCCTTGGTTGGGAATGGATGGAGAAAGAAGCAGCACAGGGATGAGCTCACCCCACCGTCACTTTGCTCCATCCTCCATGACATTTCAAAGCATGCCATAACCACAGGATATAAAGAGCGCCCAGCCCTGGACAGGCTGTGTGGTGAAAAACATTTCCTCACTCTCCTCTCAGATTGCAACATTGTGACTTTTTAGCAAGCCATTATGGTTAAGGCTGATCTGTGTTAAACAATTGTGAACCAGTCTTTCTTTCTAAAGAAACATTTGGAGACATCATTGATCTTTAAGAAGTAATAAATACCCAGAAGGGTTAAGCTGCGTACACACTTGCAATTTTTGTCATTGGAAAGGATCTTTCACGATCCTTTCCAACGACAAGGGAGTGCACGATGCATGAACGGTGCTGTACATACACCACCATTCTGCTCTATGGAGAGGGGAGGGGGAGAGCGACGGAGCGGCACCCTGCTGTGCGCTCTCCCCTTCCCTTTCATTAGGATCGGCTGTCGTCCATCGTCCGTGGATCCGGCAGGTCGGTCGTCCGGACGATGGACGACACCGACTGTACACACGGCAGATTTTCGCCCGATAATTGGCCGATACCGATTATCGGGCGATAAAAATCTGACGTGTGTACGCAGCTTTACATTGGCATTGTTCGGCATGCACAGACTTTTATATCACAGGGTGGGGATATCCTCAAACCATCACACATTTTTTATTCCTCTGGCATATTGTTTGTGTACAGTAGTTCAAAAAATAACCTTACAGGCCCATTACACATCGTAATAAATATGTGCTTGTGAATTTTTAAAAATTCCTCTCTGAGCCGTGAAGTGGGGCTACACCTAAAACAGCAGCTCACATCCTGCCTGTCTGAGCACCGGATGCAGACAGCTAACTGCAAGGCGTGGCAGGAGCACAAGTATTACACACACTCCTTAACAAGCCATTACTGAAATCCCCCAGAAAGCACAAAGCAGGGGAGCTTATCATAACCCAAAAATTAAAAGAAAAGAAAAAAAATGGGTGGGTGCAAGAAGGTCTGAGACAAATCCGCTTCACATCAATGAGTCATTTCTGGTATCTATATGACAGAATCCTACGCCCCGGGCCCTACATTAAAAATGTTTCACAATACTGGAGATCAAGACTTGGCAAAAAAAGAATAAAAAAACAAAATAAAAAATAAAAAAAAATCAAATCAGGGTTGGCTGGGGTAAAGTATGGGTTAAATAAGATCCCACTGTAATAAAATCATAAAAAACTTCCTATGTAACCTCCTCCATACCCCCCACATTTCTTTCTGATTGGCAGATGAGGACAAAGTGGATACAAAACTTACAATGTGTTACTTTGTATCTTTAGTTTTTTGTCTTTTTGTAAGGAGGAGGGTGGCAGAGGTGGACTTGATACAAACTAACTTTATTTGTTCAGAAAATGATCACACAGTCAGTCAATGTGTCTCCCCCTATCAGGTCATAAATTGGCTGTGTGGGTTGGTCACCAATGGCTTCTCCAATAGACAGATATGCTGTACAATTTATGGGATTTTTAATGCAGAGTCCTTAGGAACCTCAAAGGGGCCCTTTGGTGACTGGCTTCCTATGCTTCTCTAAGAATATGCTTCCTTAAGTTATGTTGAATATTGAAAAGTGTTTTGTTATATCTGTTCAATAAAGGTTAAAAAGCTAACTAATAACTTCCTTTGCGGGATTCTTACAAGTTACATTGTTAGCAGCTATTTTTCTCAACTACAAACCCCATGCCCTTTATGGCGGGGGTTCTGTAATGAGATCCTGGGGTGACAACACTGCTCCTTTATATATGCAGTACAATGAGTGAGCGTTGTCACCCCTAGACAGAAATGTTACTGGCAGCATTACTGATAAAGGAATATTAGGCTGAAAAATGAAAGCTAATGCTCATCTAAAGGGTGGAAAGCTGAAACCAACAAACACTCCATTCACAGAGCTGCCCATCAGGCATCAAACTTCACAAGATATTCTAAGTTCCAGATTCTTTATTCTGAGATGGGAAATCATCAGCCGACTTTTAGATGTGAAGTTTCCTGTGCGGGGGTATAAGGTTCCCAATGGGGGTGGACTGGTTTAGTCACAGGCTGGATATAAAACAACGGCCCATCAACCCAACATTGGCTTGGACTTTCATCTTGCCAGTAACAGCCGGTAGGGGTACTTCCTGTTTTCAGGTGACAACACTGCCCCTGCACTAGCAATGGGGGGTCACCTATAGCCTTTGCGCTTCTGTAGCACAAGCTGGCATGTTGACACACTAAAAAACATTGCAGACCACCCACGGAGCGCCTCAGCAGAATGGATCTTGGGATATGTAGTCCTTTGCATGCTGGAGGCACCACCAGGGACTTTACAGCTATAACGGAGCAGAAGAGAAAGAAGCAACACAACAAGACAATCAGCTGAATTAGTCAGAAAGTGCTGATTGAGGTGAGAAAATAGCAAGGATGATAAGCTCTTCACTCCTCTGCTTCTCCTTTCACTGTCCAATCACAGGCTTTTTTGTTTTAATTCAAAGGAATATAAAAATCATCGCTTGCAGCAGTGCCTCGGCCCCATTTGCTTTGCCCGAGCTGACTTTATGCTTTGCATTCAAGTACAAACTTGACCGGGGTTGTCACAGAACCCCGGCCAAAAAAAATGCTCCCATTCAAGCTGGAACAAGGTTTGCTTCTTATCATCCGGTGCCAAGAGACCTCCCCCGGAGGATACGAGATTCCCCATCTTATGAACAGCGAATACAAAGAGACTCAGCTGTGTTCAAAACGACGTTACAAAATTCCATCCACGTAAAATGTCTGCAGAGACATGCAAGAGAAAAAGATGGAAAACCCCCAATGGAGGCCAAAGAATTTAGGGATCAAATCTTTTTTTTAGGATAGGTTACATCTCCTGGAGCCACTTCCTGTCTACATGCACTCCTGATATTTCTCAGGGATGGTGACAACAGTGGACCACTCCTATGTCACAAGTGCTGAAAAAGCCAGGTGTAGTCCTAATCAGAAGCCTGGGTGACAACATAGGTGCTTATCGGGAAACAGACACTGAGCGTTGTCATCCTATAACAGTAAGTGTTCAAATAAAGACCTAATACAGGAAATCAATGTCTGTGTATTATGCATTAAAACAGATACTTCAGAAGCTTCAATCTAACACTAGGTGACAACACAAGTTCTAAACTAGGAGACAGAAACAGGGCGTTGTCACTCATCTACAGGAAGTGCCTAGACCAGGGCTTTAATGGAAGGATGAACAAAGATTATTTTTAATGTTCTATGGTTTCTAGGAGTCCAGTGATTGAATTTGCAGCAACTATAAACATTAAAAAATATTTCATTGAAATGCTCTGCTTTGTAGTGATACTGAATATACGTTCCTGCTGTATATGATTAATAGTAAAGAGCAGTGCTGGATGAACAGCAACTTCCTGCTTCAGAACAAAAGTAAAGGGGTTCCACCCAAAACCAGCTACTGACAGGAAGGAAGTGTTGTAATGTGCAGTGGGGCAAGCAACGTGATCCTCCACCACAGAATACCACATATGTGTCATTGCAAAGACTGTAAAATGTTCACTGGCAGGACTGCAAAACACCCAACGTGGGTTAATGTGTGCAGAAACCTTTACACTGTCATGGAGGATCTGTTGAAAGAGAATAAATGTAGTTTCAGGCATACAAAAGTTTGTAATACCTGACTAGGGCATATACTCCATGACCAACAGTATGTGGACACCTGACCATCACATCTACTATATGACCAACAGTATGTGTACACCTGACCATCACATCTACTATATGACCAACAGTATGTGGACACCTGACCATCACATCTACTATATGACCAACAGTATGTGTACACCCGACCATCACATCTACTATATGACCAACAGTATGTGTACACCGTCACAGTTTGGTGAAGACCCTTTTCTGTTCCCCCATGACTGTACCCCGGGGTATAAAGCCAGCTCCATAAAGACATGGGGTCACCAGTTTGGTGTGGAGGAACTTGAGTGTCCAGCACAGAGCCCTGACCTCAACCCTACTGAACACCTTTGGGATGAATTAGAATGGTAAGCCAGCTCTTCTCACCCAACATCAAGTTCTGATCTTACTAATGGCGTCAAATTTTTACTAACACGCTTCCAAATCTAGTGGAAGCCTTCCCAGAAGAGTGGAGGATGTTATAACTACAAAGAGGGATACTACAAAGTATTGGTCATTGGGGGTGGGCAGCTCTAAATTATTGGCCATAGTTTAGGAATGGGATGTCCAACAAGCTTATACAGATGTGATGGTCAGGTGTCCATATATCATGAAGCAGAACAGAGTCAGAGATAGATTTCTTCTGTGAATTCCCATTAAAAAAAACCTTAAAAGCAGAGAGATAAGCAGCTAAATAAACTTGGTAATACTTACAACCATATATCTAAAAATAAATATTAGTTTGTCCTTCTTTGGTGTCTTTCGTGGTAGATTCCTCTGTAAGCTTTTAATGCAGCTCTGTCAAACTGCTGCCTTGTCTTTACTGGTGGGGCATGTCTTATTAAATTATTATCATGCCTTCCTGCCCCTCCATTTACTGGTGGCCCGATGATTGGTGGGGTAATAATTAAAAAGCAGCAGGAGAGGGGCTGATCTCTAACAATTAACGAACAAAGCAGGGGAATCTATTCACTACAGATCCTCAGGTACAGCTTCCTCTCCAGCAAGGAAAACATTGAGCAGCATGGCAGTGACCCCAGCAAATATCACTTCAAATTAATTAAAACAAGAAGTGCAGAGAATGTGACTTGGGGGGGGGGGTAGCTTAAGCAGGAGGGGAGTGTGGAGGATATGACAGAGGGCAGGATGTGAAGGACAGGAGAATGGGGGCTATAAGAAGGGGCAGTATGTGCGGGAGGGGAGTGCAAAAGGTATGATGGGAGCAATATGCGCAGGAAATGAAAAGAGCATATCTCTTTGAACATTTATTTTCAAAAGACCTTCTAATAAAATAATTTCTAATGGTCCTGGCACAAAGATTATTGTACATGAACTTCCTTTTACAAGGTCACAGTACTCTGTTTTCCAACTGCACTCTAGCACTGGTACCCTGTTGCATGGGCTTCCAATGGAGTGGCCATTTGTACCAGGGTTCAGCAGGCAGGGTTCACTTTGTCACTTCCGGGAAACCCATCCTGAGAGGGCAGCCCTAGATTGTACTGGCAAAAGTCAATGGCCTTCCCACTTTACATGGCGTTGTACAGCAGAGTAGAGCACCGGCTTCCAGAGTAGCAAGGGACATGACAAGTTTCCCTCCTTACCCACCATCCCCTGGATAAAAGGAACACATTTGCCGGTTGCAGCTATGTGCAGACTCATTGCATGAATCCAGCTACAATCTTTATTTATGTCACAAACTGAAATCCAAAATATTTTCCAGTCAGGGTTTGTTTTTTATAAATAGGATTTTAGTTAAATTTGAACATCAAATACAAAGAAAACCAAATATATTTCAAAAACAATCCAGGTCCAGTGTGCACGTTGTCTGAATGTATTGTACCAGCTCACCATTGGATGCAATGTGCAGTTCTTCCTTAACAATGCAAGATGCCAGGTTGGTATTTAGGCAAAGCCACTCAAACAACCCAGCACCTCTATAGAGGTAACGAGACACAACACGTTCCAACGTGGGCCAGGTTTGTGGCATGTTGGGGCACAAAGCATGAGAAAACTGAGCCAAAAAAATTAAAACAGAGGAGCTGTTAAGACAAAACAAAATGATCATTTTTGGGTGATAATCAAGGGGTTTTGGGCACGGGGGGCACCTTATTATGGAGGTGCTGGGAACAGGGGCCAACTTATTAGGGGGTGGGGGCACAAGTGGCAACTCCTCTGGAAATGAGGACGCCAAATTAGGGGTTGCTGGAAACGGGGCAATTCATCAGTGGGTGCTGGGGATAGGGCAAACCATATGAGGGGATTGGTGGAACAAGAGAGCAACAATTTGGGGGATGCTGAGGACAAGGGACACCATATAAAGGTATCCTGGGGACAGGGGGCATCTCATCAGGGGATGGGGAATAAATTAGGGGATGCTTGGGACAAGGGACACTATATAAAGGGATCCTGGGGAGAGGGGGCAACTCATCAGGGAATGGGGCAACAATTTAGGGGATGCTGGGGACAGAGGGCCCATATTAGTGGGGTGCAGGGGCCTGTGAGCAATTTATCACAATATATATACATTGGAGTATTTGAGATAACACCAAACGATACTTTCACTTTAGTTTTCCGGCTGCTGAAGGAGATCCGAAGCAACAAAGAATGAAAATAGGCCAAAAAGTTTTTTAAAAAAGAAAGAAAACAGTGCAAGTTTATCTGCAGCTTGGGACTCGTGGTGTTCACTGGGATAAGTGATCTTTGCTGCGCAGGGTTAAAGCTGGTCACTTCCTGTCAGTAGAAGACAAGGAGGGAGACTCCCTGAGTCACACACCCAACACAGAACGCTGCAACTGTCTTCCTTAAAATGCGGGAAAGTGTGGACCCCCCAGCACCACACCCTGCCTAGCAACGCCCCAATCCAAAATGACTCACCACAAGGGGTACAATTTAAAGACATCATCATTTTACCTCCAAACTCTGGCTGGGACTTCAGGCAGAATTTTAAAGTTGCATTTGAAGCCAACGGTTGTATGTTAAAGTGTTAAAGTACGGGGCCACCATGGCTGAGCCGTGCTTTGAGAATGGTGGGTGTGATGATGCAGAGTCTGTGACCGGGGATATGGACGGAAAGAAGGGAGCTCAGGCACCATGACTGTTCAGGTCACGTTCTGAATTTTTAGGTTGAGCAATGGCAGCCCCCATGGTGGAGTCACTTCAAGCTCTCTAAGCCATGAATGCAAGACATATCCAACCCTAGGGGTATGTTATTCAGGGTAAGGGCTCACTCCTAGCATTAGGTTTAGGTAATGGGGCTGGATGCAATGGAACACAACCACATGGCTCAGTGGATCAGTGTCCATATGGCAATCAGTCAAGGCAGAATTACCCCCATAGTATTTAAATGACATCAAGCGTTCACCCAAAGCCCTTCTATTCAATAAAGAGTTGGGGTATCTTGGAGAAGTCTTCCTGCCTCTCACTGGGTCAATAAGAGGGAATCCCAGTACCCCCATGACCCATGAATCTAGGTTGGTAGGTGGGTGGTGGGGATTTAAAAGGAAAGCTTCCCTAGCAGGTCAATGTCATTACAAAAGTAAAATAATCCATAATAAATACGGTGACAACACTCTGTCACTATCCCCAATCCTGCTTTTTAAGTTGTCACCCAAACTACTAAGAGGTTGGACATTTGGAAAAATGTAAAGATATAATGCAAAAACTGTTCCTGAAGGGATGACGTTCAGTTTGCCAAAGCCTGTTCTGTTTTCTGAGAGATACACAATGGCTGCTATTGATGAAAAAAGTCAGACAAGATGAAGTACAGAACTTTTTTTTTTTTTTTAGCCCCCGGGACGGTACTTGGAATCCGTCGTTAGGCACAATATCTATCCGATGGCCCATTCTGCAGTGATATAGGGCTCCTAATGGCTGTAGAGCAGCACAGGATGGGCTGTCATTTCCCAGAATAAGGGAACTGTGACCACTGAACATCCTCTAACCATGGACAAAATGGCGCAAAAATTAAACAACAAGCATGGCTAACCGAGCCTGAAGATGCCCCTATGACCACGCCGGCTCCAAGTTTATTTAGGCATCTGATTGAACCACAGCAATCAGAGGGGGGGCCCCAAAAAGTACCTAGAAATGTTAGAACCTATAATAATCTTCTATGGGTATTAAAGGGACCCTGTTGTGTCAGAGATGCAGGAGAGACACAGCATGTGACAACCAGGGGGTACAGGGACCACCCAAAGTGTGGTGTCCCACGCCGCAGATCAAACCAAAGCAATTAATGAGGGGGGGACCCGGCACCCCAAATCTCCTATATACATCAAATATGTCAGAAATCCGGTCCTGGGGTATTAATAATCATGTTTGATTCAGCAGGAGGAATGCAGCATATGGAGACAGATGGGGCGGGTAGCCTAATGGGGGGCAGTAACATGCCCCCCAATAAAAGAGAACCCCCTCTTCTCCAGGCTGAGCTTATCTGACCCTACAATGACAGGGCTTCTTTATTAAGTGATGGGGTCACTGAACACAAGGAAAAGGATCCATAAATACAGCCATGTGGCTGTCATCGCTTTATTTGGGTTGTGAATGTTTTGTGGGTTGCTGAGCCTCATGGCCCCCCCATGGCAGGCTGGGAAAGTTTGGGGAAAGCAGCTACTTACAGTCTTAGGCATTGTGAGGCGGTAGGTGGCTCTGTGTCTTGTTATGTCTAGGGGCTCCTCTCCATACAGATGAAGGCGGGATGTGGACGGATCAGCGCTCCTTCTGCTAATAAGATTTCTGCGCTAACGGAACACTGAGCTCTGAGCGCTGACCACACCCAGGGAAATGAAGACATGGCACGGCACAGGCTCCGGCCCCGCCCACACACCCCTCCGGCTCCGCCCACACACCCATCGGGATCTGCCTACAGACCCTCAGGCTCCGCCCACAGACAGGAAGGGTGGGCGGACCACGGCGCGAGCGGAAAATAGAAAAAGATACAAAGTAACTCTTAGGAGAAGAGGGGGGGCATCAGGATGGGGGCTGGGTACAGGGGGCAATTCATTCATCATGAGAGGCTGGGTACAGGGGGCAATTCATCAGGGAAGGCTGGGGACAGGGTGCAATTAATTAGGGTGTGCTGAGCACAGGGGGCAATTCATCAGGGGATACTGAGGACAGGGGGCAATTCTTCAGGGTATGCTGAGTACAGGAGGCAATTCATCAGAAGATGCTGAGGACAGGGGGCAATTCATCAGGGCATGCTGAGGATGGGAGCAATTCATCAGAGTATGCTAAGGACAAGTAGCAATTCATTTGGGTATGCTGAGGAATGGGGGCAATTCATCAGGGGATGCTGAGGACAGGGGCAATTCATCAGAGGATGCTGAGGACAGCGGGCAATTCATCAGGGGATGCTGGGGACAGGGGGCAATTCTTCAGGGGATGCTGAGGACAGGGGGGAATTCATAAGGGGATGCTGAGGACAGGGGCAATTCTTCAGGGTATGCTATGGACAGGGGGCAATTCATCAGAGGATGCTGAGGACAGGGGGGAATTCATTAGGGAATGCTGAGGACAGGGGCAATTCTTCAGGGTATGCTATGGACAAGGGGCAATTCCTCAGGGGATGCTGAGGACATGGGGCAATTCATCAGGGGATGCTGAGGACGGGGGCAATTCATCAGGGGATGCTGAGGACAGGGGCAGTTCATCAGGGTATGCTATGGACAAGGGGCAGTTCCTCAGGGGATGCTGAGGACAGGGGGCAATTCATCAGGGGATGCTGAGGACGGGGGCAATTCATCAGGGTATGCTATGGACAGGGGGCAGTTCCTCAGGGGATGCTGAGGACAGGGAGCAATTCATCACGGAATTCTGAGGACAGGAGGTAATTCATTAGGGGATGCTGGGGACAGGGGCAAAATTCATTAGGGTTTGCTGAAGAAAGGGGGCAATTAATCAGGGAATGTTAGGAACAGGTGGCAATTCATCAATGAATTCTGGGGACAGGGGTAATTCATTAGGGGATGCTGGGGACAGGGGGCAATTTATCAAGGGGTGTGTGGCAATCATTAAAGATTGCTAGGGACATGGGGCAGAGGGTTCTGTGTATTGGGGTTTTTGTAGATGGGGGTCACTCTTGTGAGTAGATCATGAGGGGTTGCTAGAAACTGGGGGCAATTCAGAAGAGGTTCCTAAGGACAGGAGGTAGATCATCAGGGGTGCTGGTGACAGGGGGGGAATAATTAGGGGGTGCCAGTGTCAAGGGGCAATGTCTCAGAGTATGCTAGGGAGAGAGGGCACCAAGTGGGTAAAATCAAGGGATGTTGGGGACGGGGCAACTCATGGGGCAATGCTTGGTACAGGGGGCAAATATCAGTGGGTACTGGGGACAGAGATGACCATACTAGCGGGTGTTACAGGGACAGATAATCAGGGGACACAGTGGAGTTGCGGAGTGCGTTGTTTATGTTCTTCAATCATTATTATGGATTTCTTTACTCATGATCTCCACTCCAGTGAATGTTATCTTTGTTCATTCATCACCCAGATTCATCACCCTTACTTATATGGCAGCTTGAAGTTTCCACAATCACATTTTCCTGATATCTGTGAAGTCCTTGGCTGTGTTCACTAATGTCTGACACAGATCAGCCCCTGCTTCAGCCTCTCACCATGTGACTTGTTACATTGTCGCAGAATTGTAGATTTACTGCTATTGAATCCCAGCAATGTGCACTGTGCCATGGCAGACCACTAATCTGGTAATGAGACATTGACAGAGCTGTTTGGGGTCACATGACCTCCCTATTCATGACAATGCATGTAGCAACATCCTGCAAAATTTTGCTTATCCCAAGTTTCTGGAGGGGACAATCACTTCATCTCATTGCATAAACCCTCTGACACAAAATCATTGCAAAAAACCCAAAACAGCTGGTTCTGAGAGCCTGGCACTGCCCAAATGTAGTGCAGGAGGTTTGGGATCCTTGAATGGAGTGGCCAGAAATTAGTTTCCATAAGAGGGCAGTATGGCATACAAGAGGGTAATCTATTGTTAGGGGGTAAAAGCTGCACCCCAAAGCTTGGAGGGGGTCTGTGGGTTCTGTTTGGACAGCTGACCCCATCTAGCCCCTCCCTCTCCAGGCTGACTGTCCCTGGCCCCACCCCTTTATATTTATTGGATTTCAGTTTTTTTAATCACAAATGTTCAGCATCCTATGTGGGCGTTACCTATGCAAATACAGCCTGCATAAGACCTCCCACTTCCCCAGGACAATATACACAGCACCTTGTTAGCCCCTCCCCATCAGCTATGATCTGCCTGGGTTGCATAGAGAAGCACAGAGACCTCATGTTATGGGGAACCAGCGAAGACAAAATATTATCCCATTCAATATTAAACATAAACGTGTGGCATGATGCCGAATGGTCCAAAAACAGAATTTGTTGTGCGTCACCATTATTAATAGTATAACTATATGGATTTTTTTTTTCACGCAGTATGAAATTCTGGCTCAGGACCTCCCCACATTCACACAGAAGCCAGATCCGGTGTCACGGATTCCCACCACACATATGTTCAGGGGTCTCCTGGCCTGGAATAACCCCCCCACCTCCCACGCTGTGCACCGGGCCTGCTTTTACTGGCTGAAGATTCACAGAAAAATGTGTTTCCCTTTTCTTCACACATGGCCTGGTGCTAATGGAATACAGGCTCTGGGAATGGACGGGGCCCCTGAAGGCAGCGCACCATTGAATGAGGTAACGTCAGTCTGGCAGTTCCTGTAGAGCAGGGGTGTCAAACTCCAATACACAGAGGGCCAAATTAAAAACTTAGACAAGTCAGGGGCCAACCTTGCAATTTAATTGAGAAAAAATTGGGTAAATATTTCCTTCTCATTAGATATAAAACCTTTTCATATGGAACAGAGAGGTTTTAACATTCAATCTGGAACAAGCTTGTAATGGAGAAGGAGAAATAAGAATTGTATTTTAATTTTATTTAAGACAAAATCTTCTGCCTCTTTCTCTATTTGTCATTCTGAGTTATATTCCAGTGGTAACCTTTGTGCTCAGACTAACAATAATAATAACAATATTCTTCTATGAAAATCCAACCATTCAGGTCCATGCCTTGGGGTAACAAGGAAAAGCGGAGGCGGAGTGCTGGAAATGCCAGACGTGGCCAATGCCAAGCTAAATCTTATGAGTGGCCCTCCGCTGGAACTCACTCTTCATTGATTGCATCTATAAAATAGTCCAATCCGGGGCCACACATAGGCAGAGAGGGCTCTGGTCTATAGACGTGAGTAATGCCGGGAATTGTAGTAGCGGCACTATTTCATTGCAGCGATGGGCCACCTGCAATTCATTTTTAGGATTCCTTTGGGGGCCAAAAAAAAGGACGTTGGGGGCCAGATTTGCCCCCTGAGCCAGAGCTTGACACCCCTGCTGTAGAGGACTATGAAGGGAGGGGTTAAAAAAATTCCTGGAAAGCTGAAAAATCAATATAAAGTTTGTGGAGAACCAATGCAACTTGAAAATGCGATTTGCCTGACTTTCAGGGTGTGTGGCTGTTACATTGCTGCTCCCTAATCAGCCAATCCCAATCACCCCTTCTCCCCCAATGTTCCCCACTGCTGTATTTTGGGCACCAATCTTGTCCAACAGCTGGGCACACATGGTGCAGATTTTTCTTTGGATCACATCAGCGCTGCTTGTTGCATCATTACACAGTGAATGTAGGCAGAGTTGGTTGGGGTTTAGGGCCCAATGGGCATCACGGAAGCCCAGCTACAGACTCTGTGCTCCTGGAGTCAATAAGCAAATGGTGCTATTGGTGACTCTTCACAATCAAGGATTCATTTGTAAGCAGCTGGTGAATGAAGATCCATGCCATGGACAAAATACAAAATCTGTGCCAATGCAAACCTTATTATCAATGGGGTCCATAGCTGCCCTGGGCCTAAGTCTCTCTCATTTCATCTCAGAATGAAAGGCACCGGGTGTCAGGGCTACAACAATCTGCTCTCACCATATGTCCTAGGATGGGTATTAAATGGGTGGGCATATTTCAATTGTTAAACATCGAGGACATCTTGTGGCACAGTGGAGGTACTTCAGTAGACAGCTCTGGATTAAATGTAACTATTGCAGTCTAAGCAGCATTGTTTCTTAATTATCAAGGCCAAGGTGATCACCTGATGTCTCTGGTATGTTTTTCCCCAGAACAGGGGCCATCAGTGCCACAGTCTTTGCCCATCAGTCACTCCTTCCTCTGTGATGTCAATACTGTACTACAGCATGATATCTGGACTTATATCAACCTCTTACAGCTCAGAGCTCAGACGGGGGAAGAAGAAGCAGCACACAAAGCCAATCAGTTGTGCTGCATGTGCAAACAGGAGTCATGCTAAGAGAGTAGAGCTAAAAATTCCTGACTATGCTGCTTTTCTTTCATTGTCCATAGGATAAGACCTGTATGAGTTACTTACCTTCAGCAAAGCAAACTCAGGTCTATTGCCCCATCAGACAAGGCTGTACTGTTATTAGAACTGGATGGACAGAAATGGAAATCCTTTGGCAGACACACCAGCTTTCTATATCTATTTTATCTGTGAATTCTGCAGATCTGATCATGGTGCATGCACACTTGATGACACCACTCTCCTTTCTGCCGCTTTGGTATCTGACAAAGGCCATGCATTTCCCCTGACAGATAAAACTCTGACAATCTGTGATGTCAGATCTTCAAATATTCCTTCCACATCCACTGCACACTGCAGAGCATTGATGGAGCCACCCAGAGCAACTTCCTACTTTCCAGGCACCAGCACAATGGCGGCTGAAGGTTTTCTGAAATTGTCAGCAGTTCACACCGAATGTGTAACCGCAGAAAACTGCACTACTGACTCTCACTTCCTATTGTGGGGGAGCAGAGAGCGGGGTTTATAGAAGAGGCGACCACAAGAAGGAAGAGTCAGGGGGTAGAAGTGAGCAGAGACAGAGGCGGGAAAGTAACACAGAGATAACAGATTATAGTTTGTAACAGCTGCAGGTATGGATGCCATCTTTTGGCACAAAGCTGGTTATGGTGCAATAAATGTCCATGTACAGATAGAACAATTCTTTTTTAGATTTGGATAATGGAGGGTTAAATCAATTTATTTTTTTGCTGGGAAGATTTCCTTTCACTACCCAGCCTGTAGATTATTATTAATATTAAATAGGATTGATATAGCACCAACATAATATGCAGCGCTGTACATTAAATAAGGGTTGCTAATGACAGACAGATACAGACGCAGGAGGAGTAGAGGACCCTGGCTCGAAGAGCTTACAATCTAGGATCAGTGTTTCTCAATCTCTTGGGTTCCTCAAGAGGTTATTAGGGGTTCCTTGTGCTTAGAGCAATCTGCACCTCTCGGGTCAGTGTAAGTGACACCAATGATGTTTTTGTCTATCTGTAAGGGTGACATTGTTCTCAATGGCCAGCAATGTAAGAGGAATTCTTCCCACTGATCACCACACTAATATACTGAGATCTGTGGATATAGTAACTATAGAAGGGGTTCCCTGAGGACCTAAAATTTATTTGAAGGGTTCCCCCATTTTAAAAACGTTGAAAAACTCTCATGTAGGCCATCTGCCTACCACCATGCTGTAGAGGGCTCACTGGTACCCCTTGACTTCCCTGTGGGCTGCACATAGTATTTAGCACATGCAATAGTATATTCCATTGTCAGAGATGGCCATTCTTCTCCAGTCTTGCAGAGCTTTCATAAATCAGGGCTGCGTGTGACTATAAGTGCACCATAACCAAGCAGGGTTGTAGATGCAAAAGGAAGTTTGAGGAAACTTCTGCAAAATAAGGGGAATTTCTATGACAGTTTAACAGAAACAAGTGTCCCTGTCAGAGGATTTCCTCTCTGTTGTTTTGGGGACAACTCAAAATGTTTTACTTCTCATTGCTTTCTCCAGATCAGGAGTCCCAAACAACCAGGTCATTAATCAGTACAGAGCCATGGGTTGTGCAAAACCACTGTCCTTGTTGTTGTCCATGCGGAGTGGGACAGGAAGGGTCTGTGTCCTCCCTCATTTTGTCATTTTGTTCAGGCTTGTTTGATAGGTTGAATGAAATGACAGGAGCCAAGGCTACAGGCAATGGGGATGGATGCAAAAAAGGTTGGAGAAAGGTCCATGGTGCAAAAAAGTTTGGAGAAAAGTTGGAGACCGCATGGTCCATGGTGCAAAAAAATTTGGAGAAAAGTTGGAGACCGCATGGTCCATGGTGCAAAAAAGTTTGGAGAAAGGTTGGAGACCGCATGGTCTATGGTGCAAAAAAGTTTGGAGACCGCATGGTCCATGGTGCAAAAAAGTTTATAGAAAGGTTGGGGACTGCACAATCCATGGTGAAAAAAGTTTGGAAAAAGGTTGGAGGCTGCATGGTCCACGGTGCAAAAAAGGTTAGAGACCGGATGGTCCAGTGTGCAAAAAGGTTGGAGAAAGTTTGGAGACCGCACAATTCATGGGGAAAAAAAATTTGAAAAAAAGGGTAAAGACTGCAGGGTCCATGGAGACCATACGATCCATGGTGCAAAAAAAGGTTCAGGAAAGCTGGTCTAGATGACAATAATCACCTCGCTTTCTTTGGGCAAACAAAGAAAACGATTCTCCCTAAGAGGCCGGTTCAGCCCCCTGGAAGGGACAGGTATTCCTGAGTGGCCCTGGGGTTGTTGGCACCTAGGCCACCTGCACTAACATTTTCAGAACTGACAGCAGGCTGCATTCATTCTCCATCGAAACTGTACATGTAGTGCCTTCCCTGAGGAAGGGTTACAATGGTGTGACGGGGCAGTACAAATGCCATACATCAATTTCTTGCCAATCTGAACAAAGCTGAATGGAGACTAAAGCAGCAATAAAAGAAATAAGCAGAAATAAAAGCATTTGCCAATACACCCCTTTACTAGGGGTAGGGTACATTATTTGTAAAGGACTGGTGTTGAAAGGATTGATCAGTGCCACCACAAATTTTGCCAAAGCCACCTTTTCCCATCTGTCTTCTTCTGTAAAAAAAAGGTTAATAGGGCCAATAAGGGAACAATTTTGGCAAAGGGGCAGCTCCCGGAGAGGTGAATGGAGCTCCCAGAACCCTAAGGCCCCTATTGCATGTTCTGGGTTGACTTTTACTTTAAGTCAACCAGTTCTTTGAATGTAAATGTGAAAGGAGTGGAGAATAATGCCATTTTCAACCCCATCAGCAATTTAGGGATCTGCAAGAAGGAAGTGTTTCCAAATATTAAGCGAAGTCAGCCTAAGGTCAAAGCTGTTTAAATTAAAAACTCGCTGGGGGGTGGTGTACGTCCAGATTCTATTAAGTGTACCAAGCTAATCCGTTCTGAGCGAAGAAGGACTGTATACACATTAAATGTTACAAAAATGTCAGAGGGGTTCTAAAGTAGGTAATTCTCTCAAGAATGCAAATAATTCTGTATTATCCTTTAGATAAGAATTTCAATAACTCTATTATTCTTTAGAATGGTAGATTCACACACGTAAAGTGAATCTGTGGCCAAAGAAAATTGAGAATATGCTATAAACATAGTGTGGTTGGCACCTTGTGGTCCTTGCATGTCATGTAGCGTTGCAAAGCGCCCCCAGACCCCAGAAGGAATAGGTGGATCTGAAATGGATCTAATGGATCTAAATGGATGTAACATTCCACCAAATGGCTGGTGTTGGCCCTTAGTAAAGAACAGGAAGGGATGGGCCGGTGCAAGTGATTATAAATTGTGGCTGATGTTTCCTGTTATGGAGTTCAGTTGACCAGAAGTAACAGCGGCTAATGGTAGGATGGAAACCAAAGTGGTGTAAAAGTGGTGCAACAACAGAGTACAGAGCCTAAAACATTTTAGGAACAATCACATGTTACAATGAGCCCAGACAGACTAACCTGTTGATTGCACTAAATGTTGGGCAATTTATTTAAGCTTTTATAATAAGGGAAGGTGTGCACCAGAGAGGCCTGAGTTGCAGTTAAAAAAATCAAAAAGTCAATGGGAATATGGCGAAGGTTCAAGTCTGCTTGACTGGGATCCGAACTTGATTTTTAGACACCTGGAGGGGACGTAGGGGATTAGTGATGTCACTTCCCCAGGTATGTGACAGTAATTGGGCCTGGCGTTCGGCCCAGGTGACTTCTCTTTGTGGGATCTGGCAATGTCATTTGTATAGATATATACAGTATATATTATATACAGTGCATTTAACCAAATGAGATCTCTGTTTATATGTCAATGCAATTATAAATTTGGAGCTTTCATTAAAAACCCAGGTGATCCTGCCATGAGGATATTTTAGCCACTTCCTGCTTCAACACTGTCTTCCAGTTATGCCCACAGAGTCTACAAGTAGCCCATTTCAAGACACATTAACCAGGCCTGGACCCCTGCTGTCACCATCAGGAAACCCTGTATGGAGCCATTTGATGTAGACAGGAAATGGCTGGAAAGAGTCTGCGCAGCAACACTGAAATGTAACAAAGCAAAAAAAAGGTGAAAATAAAAAGCAAACTTTTTCTTTATTTTATTAATTTTATAAATAGTTTATTACACAAACTAAAAAAAAAATGAGTCATTTTCTTGGGGTATTCGTCTATTTTTGGTTTCTTTTCTCATCACCTCGGGAAAGAAACCGATGATTCACCATTTTCGAGCTCACATTGTGATTCACACACCGATAATTCATAGCGCCCAGTGATACAGGAATGTCTCCGTTGCTAAAACTATGAATGGAATTTGTATATTTCCTGCTGCTGAACTTGGAGCTCCACTGGTGACCTCCCAAAAAGTGAAATAAATGTGCGTTAGCCACCGGCCGGTGCAATGTGTCCAGATCACCGCGTGACATTAAATTTGTTGACACATCAAATGTTAAAGATCTCAGATTGTACTCAGCATACACCTCTACATCCTGATAAATGAAATTCCAGTTTTCTTTTCAGTAATCATCTCCATTATCATCTTCCTCCTCCTGCGGCGTTCCAGCTCAGAGTATTTTAATGGTAGGAAACAGACATAGAAAAGGAGTAAGGAGAAGGAGCTTGTCCCATCACAGGCAAAGCTTCCAGAGTAAACACTCCAGGATATCCTGTTATTGTAGCCCAAACTGCCAGCTGACATCAGTAATCCCGCTTCCAGGAGACATTTTTTGCTGTGAAGGAGCCCCGTCAACACAGGACAACACTCCCCTTTGGAATATTAAGGGGATTTAAGTCCCTATATGGAAGAGTTCAGGGACGCGCTAGATTTTCCCCTAACCGGAGTTTTCAAACGATTCTTTTTTTGGCTAATGTGCTGTTATTTTAGAACAGGAAAATAAATTCTGACTTGCTTCCTAATAAGACGTTTTTTTCAAAGATATTATAAATTTGTTACTAAGCAAAAACTTTCCCTGTGAGGAAAAATAAAGTTAATGTATTCCAAGAGTCATGGTCGTGTCGGAGGTCACCTGTTTTCTAAGACAATCAATTGAGGTGAAAAAGCTTCTGAAAAAGTGGTTTTGGCCAAAGGTTTGGAATGGTAAAAAGCTCCAAAATGTGTAAATGGGAATATAAACCGAACTCCCAAAAGTGTGTGCTAGAAGGTGTTACCAAACCGTGCAGAATGGTTTGGGAAGCTTTGTCTGATGGGGCCAAAACCGCCATCCAAGAGATAGAAGGGTGGGATCAAGTGGGCATGGAACTGAACCTAAGGATGTCCAGGTAAGAGCCATTTTTTAACTTATCCAAGTTGGATATGTTGTAATAAAAGAAAGCTTCTTTATGAAAAACTTTTACAATTATTGGTATCCAAAAAAGTCCATGAGTTTTTTCTTTATAATTGGAGAAAGGTGATACCTGTCTACTTAATGAGGAGCAGAAGGTCCTTCTACTGATGGAGATGGATCCTAGCCGCTCTCTCCGCTCCTCCAATGACCTACTAATGACTTCCTCACTCATAACCTCATCACACGCATGGATACAAGACTTCTCTAGAGCTGCCCCCAGTCTCTGGAATGGTCTCCTCATCCTTTTCAGCTTGCTCCTACTTTCTGCTCATATAAAACCCAACGCTTCCCCCTCACCTACCCGTCTTCTTCTGTCTCCTAACCCCTCACTACTTCCCACCATTCCATATCCCCCTCCTATTGTGTGACACCTCCCCCACCTCCTAGATTGTAAGCTCTTCGGGGCAGGGTCCTCTCCTCCTCCTGTGTAACTGACTGCATCTGTCTGTCATTTCCAACTCCTATTTATTGTACAGCGCTCCATAATATGTTGGTGCTATAAAAACTGTTTATTATTAATATTATTAATAATTATAATAATAATATTATTAATAATAACTTCTACCCAATGAATCCTGAGAGCCAGAGATGGGCTTGTTTGTTGTCCATTGGCATTGGGGAGTGACAATTTTATATTTAGGGTGAAAAGATTATGATCTAATGGTCACCACAATTGGGGGAAGGGGGGAGATGTCCAATTGATCTAACATTGACCACATGTGGTACTTCTTTTTGTAAAAGAAGAAAAGATGATGGTCCAATGATCACCACCATTATAGAGTTATGGAAGGATCAATGAATATTTTGGTATGTATCTATATATATATATAGATTTGAATGGTGTAATGAAGTACACAATAGGGATGAGGTTTGAGGTTAATCCCATGGTGGGTTCAACTCAAACTTCAGCTGTTTGCCAGTTGTTAAGGTACAAAGCAAATAGCATTCCCACTGGCTGCTGGTTGTCAGGGGTGGTTGTTCTATCTGCTCTACAAGAATGTGGCTACAATAATAACATATTAATAATGATACCATAATTACAGCAGGAGGGCATATACATGACCCCATAGACGGCACTGATTCCTCACTCCCCTGTGCTACACAACAATTCACCTTCAAAGTTTCAGTACAGAACCATCACCTCAACACATACCTCTGTCATTGACTTTTTCACTTGGGCTTTCCTTTATAACCTACCTACAAGCATTTAGCAAGGTAAGTATCAGATTCAAAGCTTCAACCCCAGCAGGTTTGGTTGCTTCAAAGAACCCAAAAGGAACGTAACCTGGGCATGCTTGCCCATCTCTAACTTGCAAATGTAATGATTTACCAATGTTTTATAAGATGTATGGAATACCTTTTTTAATTATAATAAAACTGAGAAAAATTATATAGAACTTGTCTTGATTGGTAGGTCCCTATTGGTGATTCTTCATTGGTGGGTCTTCATTAATGGGTCTCCATTGGTAGGTCTCCTTTGGTGGGTCTTCACAGGTAGGTCTCCATTGGTGGGTCTTCATTGGTGCATCTTTATTGCGGAGTCTTCATTGGTGGGTCTTAATTGGTGGGTCTCCATTGGTGGGTCTTCATAGGTAGGTCTCTATTGGTGGGCCTCATTGGGGAGTCTTTTTTGGTTGTTCTTCATTGGTAGGTCTTGATTGATGGGCCTTCATTTGGGAGTCTTCAATGATAAGTCTCCACTGGTGGGTCTTCATTGGTGAGTCTTCACTGCGGACTCTTCATTGGTGGGTCTTCATTGGGGAGTCTTCAATGGTAAGTCTCCGTTGGTAGGTCCCTATTGGTGGGTAGTCATTGGTAGGTCTCTATTGGTGGGTATTCATTGGTAGGTCTCCATTGGTGGGTCTCTGTTGATAGGTCTTCACTGGGGAGTCTCCATTGGTAGGTCTCCATTTCTGAGTCTACAAAGTTTCACAATTTTGTTTGCAGTGCAGCTGCTAAAAGGAGCTTGGGAAGGGTTAAAGCACACAGAACGTCTCCAGTTTTGCCTGGATATGGGTAATAAACACAGCCAAGTAATTTTCCTGAACGACTAGTATGTGTTCACATGATATATTAATCAGCATACTCTTATAATAAGTTATACTGTGGGGAATTTTGGTTTGTTAGGTATATTACTTTGCATCTCATTTGAAGGGCTGAGCTGTAATTATGGGCAAAGAGCTTTATTTGGTGGTTGCTGAATTATAGATTATTTTTGGCAAACCTGCTTGTTTATGTAAGTCATGTTTCTCTGCTGTTATGTTATCATATATATATTCCTCTGGTTCTGATTCATAAGATGCAAGGAGTTTTAATTGTTTAATTGGACTGGTAGCAAAATAAGTACATTATACAATGATGGAACACATTCTTTACTTATAAAATCTAGTATTTTTCTCTGTTTTCTTTCAACAACCTCCTTAAAAAATTCATATTTTTCTGAAAACTGATGATGTGTCAGAGTTCAATCATTGTACAGCAGCCAATCACAATGGGCAGATATCCTCAAGGAATACCTATAAAAGATGAAAAGATGTTGTGTAGGCTTGCAAACGTCATGCAGATTCATGGTAGGTGTATATGGTTTCTCTTTATTGGAATACATTTCTTCCTGCATATATATAAATTTCTTTGGATGTCCTTTAGTAAATGGATGTAAGTGAATTTTAAAAGCCATTGGCATCATTGGCATCTCCCTACCTACTCCACACCTTGGTGACATGTATCTAGTGGATGTTTAGGTGAAGAAGGTAACCTTTCCTTCCAGTCTGGCTTCAATGGTCCTGCTGTTGACGACAGAAAGCACTTGGTACCAGAAGGACAAACAGGTCAGGAAACAAATCATAGGTCGGTAGCATGCTGGTAGAGAGTACGTGAACACGAATGGGAGGCAAAGTTTCGGTAAGGTGCAGGCAGGGGCAGTACAAGGCGGGGTCAAACAGGTCCAGAAACAAGCCAAGGTCATCAAGGGTAGAAAAGAGTCCATACAAAAGGTTGATTTAAAAGCACAATCAGGGTACAATCCAAGTTGCTACAAGTGATCCAAAAACAAGGGCAGGTTGGGTTCACACAGAGCTGAGGACAGCAAAGCAGCAGGTGCCAGTTGCATGTGCATATGTGCCAATGTCTTTGCACAGGGCCACCCGCATCCTTGTGAATGACACATGACAATGAACATGCACCCACCTCCAGGAACACACAGGCAATCTTTGCACATGTGCCACTGAACCATCATGCATGATCTTTCAATTGGGCTTCCTATCCGATCGACATAAAAGTACAAAGTTACGGTTACAAGGTGCTATTATTGTTCCCCATTCAATGGCCTTTTCCTCCTAACCTTCTTCAGAAGCTGCATTATAAATGGCATGTATTATTCATAGATACTAAGGGCTCTATTTATAAAACAATGGACCTACAGTATTTTTCGGTGTAAAAGACGCTCCGGCATATAAGACGCACCCAATTTTAAAGGAGGAAAATCTAGAAAAAAAGATTCTGAACCAAATACTGTAGAAAAATATTTTATATCAACTGTATAAATTTAACAATTCATCCCCTTCTGATCACCCTGTGCCAATTCATCCGCTTCTGATCACACTGTGCCAATCAATCCCCTTCTGATCACACTGTGCCAATTCATGTACGTTCTCAGCCGGGGGAACTCCGTTAGGGCAGGGATCAGCGTGCTTCCGGGATCGCAGGGGCATGTGTGCCGGCTTCTCCTCGCTCGGAGGAGGAGGAGACACGCGCTGCAGCCAGGAGGAGAGGAGAGAAGAAGCACGCAGCATTGCGGGATCGCGGTATCGAGTGAGTATGATATTTTAATTATTTTTAAAAACTGTGTTCGCTGTATAGGACGCACCCACTTTTCCCCCCCAGTTTTGGGGAAGAAAAAGTGCGTCTTATACGCCGAAAAATACGGTAATTTACAATTAGTTCCCCAGTGCAGAATCAAACATTGCCTTTGCAAACACACCGATTCAGAAGTTCCTCCATGTTTAAAAATGGACCCATAAATCATGAAAGGGTTCCACTAATATAATAGCCTCAATCATCTTCCAGCTTCATCACACTCACATGGCAAAGATGACTTTAAAGTAGACCTGTTATCAGATACATTTTTAATATGCAGCATGGATTTGTGTTTCTGGTATTTATCAGGATCATAGTTCTCCACTGACAATCATCTGTCTGTCTGAAGGGATTGTCCCATCTTGGTTAAGCCATCATCCAGGGTCATCATCTACTTGGACTGAGAGATGACATTAGCCTATACAACGTTATGCCATCAGTAGCTACCCAAACAGAGCCAAACTTGTAAAGAAGATTTGGAGAAGATGGCGGTGAATGGAGCTAGCTGAGTCTTCTTATCGTGCTGTACATACGTGTACATTATGGCAAAGCAGCAGGACTACAATTCCATGCAGCAGCTGTCCCTCAAGTGTTCTGTCACCAGATCCATTCCATCTGCCTTTGTTCATAACATTTTATCAAATCGTTTTGTCTGAGAGGATACTTCTGATGTAACATCCTGTTTCCTCACATTGTTCTGAGTGTAATAAATGGGAAGACTTCACCAGTCATGGTCCATAATCTACTTGACCAATAAGAGTCCTTCCTCAACATCTTCATAAGACATACTCATTTCCTTGTTTTAAAGAAACCCTTTCATTATATAAAACCAAATAAATAAAATTAAGCCAAATCCCAATGGCTTACCATTGTCTGTGCTGCTGAACATATTTGAAGATCCAAGCTATGTTGGAGAATGTTCAGGGTTTGACACTTTTGGGTGCGTGGGGTTGTGGCGTCTCCAATTGGGCTTTATGGTTTTGTATATTGGCCCCTATCTCAGGAAACAGTTGCCAGTGGAAGGAACCACACTGAGGACTAGGCACTCAAACACCTGGCTAAGATTTCCAGGAAGCTTAGAACTCCAATGAAGTATAGTTTTGGTGGTATGGCCAATGGAATAGGTCAGGGGTCGGCAAACTTTTATGCCCACTAGGCCATTTCAGGGGTGGCAGGGAACACAATAGGTCAGACTCTGAGCCCCGGCATAATGGCTCCGCCCACCACCAGGGAACACCCCCTGAAGTGAAATTCCTCTTCTCCGTATGCATTGTGGAGGAGAGGGATTTACCTTCGGGGAGCTTTCCCTATTATTTATGGCGGCGGAAGTATCAACGCCAGCTGCGGTAAACAGGGGAGCCACAGCAAGGAGGCGGCACCGGAGCTCCGGTAGTTCCTAACACCCCCTGGCAGATCCAGAGCTGCGGGTTGCCGGACGGAATTAGGCTGGATTGGCCAGGGGGCGTTAGAACGATCTACCGGCTAGGCCCTATCTGTCCTAAAGGCCAGATTTTTCCAACCCCTGGAATAGGGGGTAATTGCTTAGAGCAGAGTTTCTCAACTTTTTGTAAACCCTTGAACTATCCTTTAGGTCTTCTGAGTCCCCCTTCTATAATTATTATATCCACAGCTCTCAGTATATTAGTGTGCTGATCAGTGGTTAGAATGTCTCTTACATTGCTGGACATTGAGAAGAATGTCACCCTACAGTTTATTTCCTAATCATTTCCTATTGAGACAGCTGTGCACTTCTGACAATTGACCAGTAGGTGGCAGAAAAAGTCATTGTTTTAATAGGAACAGAAGGGAGAAATGTAAAATTTCGGAGGAATTGTCTGGGGTAATATTTTCTAAATAGAGTTTAGAGTCTATGAGTTGCAGATTTAATGCGCATCACACCTCCATGGTCTGCTGTTGTGACCATCAGAAGACCGGCCCTTATTTTTGCCATTTAGCCATCAATGTGGCAATGTGCATGTAGGCAGCAAGTAGCTGCAAAATATTGCAAGAGGTTAGTAGTATTGAGCAAACTAATTTCCGTCCATTTTGGGTTGGGGTCTCTTTTACTTTTCCGAAGAAAGACTTTACAAAATAATTAAAGTCAATGCAATCTAGGAAAGGCTTTCATAAAAATCAAAACATTGGGTGGGATAACATGTCTTAAATTACAAGGTGGATGTTCACCGATTGTTCTGCTTTTCATCCCTACATCTGGTCTGTTATTAAACTAGAAAGAGGGACTGTCTCTTCGGGATTCTCTAGAGGAACCTATGACTGCAAAGACATAAATTACAGGCCTGTTTGTTGTGATGAAATGCGGCTAATTGTCTCCTTCCCAAGCTGCTTTTATGGATAAATGTTAATATGAAACCAGGATCCAGATGATGACAGAAACACGTTCACAGTTTTTCATTTGCGGTGATGCTTGGGCACGGACTTGACAAAAATACCTCACTTGAAAAATTCTGAGAACGCTGTGTACAACATGAGTGTGATTTGTAGGATTAGCAAAAGATTTCATAAGCTGAACTAGAGGACCAGCTTTTCAGATACATTTGACCTTTATCTGACCTGGTACCTAAAGACTTGTATGGGGGTGCAAAACTTATTTAAAGCAAACAAAAGTTTATCAGCAGAGACCCTTAATGTGTGTTGAAATGTAATTTCTGAAGCTATGTGATAGGCTGGATTGCCCACAAATCCTAAATTGCCATGGCACTAGGGGTGGTATTTGAGACCCTGGCACTGCCTACACCACTTCAACTGCCCAGGGATCATGTTCCGGCCACACAGCTTTCTTCTCCTCCATATTTGTACACCCGACAATCCAAAGTAGTTTGGCAGAAGAGGTTACCATTTCCTAGCAATCTTGCATGACCGGCCCATTCTTGCCCCGCTTTCACTTGTTCGGGGTCAGAGATAAATGATGGGGAGCCCTGCCCACTAATCCTTAGGCTTTGGAAGCAGAGATGGAGCTGACGGCTGAAAAGCACCCAGATAGAGGGAACGGGGTCATGTGATTGTGGGTAATGGGGGGAAATATTGGGGGGTATACAGAGCTGGGTGAAAGTTTGTGTAAATTTTAAAAATCTACCAGTGCCATGTTTTAGAAGAGAGATGAGGAACTCCGAGAATACACAGAGGAAACACACAAGGAAGTACAAGAGAGACGGGGGAGGTGTTTAAGTAAAAGGATAAAAATGAGAGGGGTAGGAAGTGTAATATTAAAGAGCGGTAGACTAGGTATTGGTAAAGTGGGGTAAATTTGAGGGGGGTAATTGTAAAGGGGTAAAACCTGGGTGGGTGTTTTTTCTAAGGAGAAAGAAGCGAAGTAGTGTAATAAGAAGGGGGGATAGACTGGGGAATAGTAAAGGGCAATATGCTAGGAGGTGTAATAGTAAAGGGTAAATAGAATATTGGGTGCTTGCACTGACACATACACAGCACCTGCCATTCTGCAAGATCTTTCTTCTCCAGCTCCTTGTGTTATTATGCCATACCGGACCATGCCAGGGCCCGGAAGGGTCTGGTATGGCATGATAAATACAACTGGGTGCTTGCACCCACAACATGTGGGGACTTCCCACAGGCTCCCGCTCTTTTCTGCATTGTGATTTCGGGGTGCAGCTTGCACTTTGAAGAGAGAATGATGCCAGCAAAGTGCAGACAGCTGATGCCCCCTGGCACTGTCTGGTTTGGGTAAATAAATACCCCAGGATTTGCAGAAGGAGTTTTCAGAATGGCAGGTACTGTGTATGTGTCAGTGTCTAAGGTTGTAATTGCCTTAGAGAGGGGTGTTCAGCACCAGCTAGCTGGCCCAGGGGGAATAAAGTATAAATCCACCCCGGTCAGATTGTGAACGAAGGAAAGGTAGGGAGAAGAAGGGTCCCCCAGATCGCATAGCATTCCTGGTACACTGGAATTTGTTAGTAGGGCAGCCAGGACCAACACAAGACCTAGCCAGGACCTAGACCAGGGGTGCCCAACAGGTAGATCGCAAAGGCAACATGAGTAGATCGCGGAGTCCTGCCTTTCTAAATAAACTCTAATGAGCACAGGAGTTATTAAAGAGGAACTATACTCAAAAATAAAAAAACAAAAACACACTTACCTTCAATCCCGCAGTGCAGTCCAATCACTCCGGGGGTGTCCGGCATCGGATCCCACATCGTCTTGCAATCCATCCCGGAGCTGGCACTCTAGGCACCGCCATCTTCTCTTCCTGGTTCTTCATCGTACCTCACCCAGGCGTGAGATCGGGGGACATAGGATGAAAAAAAAAATGTGCCGACCTCACTGAGTGTGCGTGAGATTTGCAAATGTTCTCCTTCGAGCAAAAAAGCACCCAAGAGCCTCCCAGAATGCCTGACGTAGGTATCCTTGAAGGCTTTGCGCTCCCATGTATTCTTAACCGCCTAGGCGGCCATAAATTAGGGGGGTGCTGCACCTTTTTTTTTAAAAAAAGGGTGTTGCACCTAAAACAAAAGAATTTTTACCTTACATAAAACGTTCTCTACCCTTTTATGTAAAGTGAAAATTCTGAGTTTAGGTTTAGGGCCTAGGTTGAAATCCCAGCCAGGACATTATCTGCATGGAGTTTGCAGGTTCTCCCCGTGTTTGTGTGGGTTTCCTCCGGGTACTCCAGTTTCCTCCCACATCCCAAAAACATGCAGATAAGTTAATTGGCTTCTCCCAACTTGATCTGAGACTGTGATAATGACATATGACTATGGTAGGACATTACATTGTGAGCTCCTTTGAAGGACAGCTGGTCACATGACTATGGACTTTGTACAGCGCTGTGTAATATGATGGCGCTAAATAAATACTGTGTAATAATAATAATAGGTATGCTTTAGGTTCCGTTCCACCATGACTGATGATCATTTGGAAGTCTGTTTGAGGCTGACTACCAGCAAGATGTCATCGGAGTAAGGTAATAGCTAAAAATGTACAGATTTGTTGCCATACATGTTCATGCTGTTATGCAAGGTAACCAATATATATTTTATTCATAAAGTATACTCGGTATAAATTTATAATAAATATATGTTTAGCATTCTTATTGTTGGTAGATCATTTTGACTAGGTCATTTTAAAAGTAGCTCGCAAGCCAAAAAACTATTGGCACCCCTGCTCCAGACATTAATATTTATCCAATAAATTTACAATATTGCATAACATTTTATCACCAGCAGGTGGCGCTATCTTACCTTTTTCCATGTAAAAGCAAACCGCTATATTAATATTGTAAATTATAAAGTTTTTTGGTGTATAAATTAAGTGTAAATTATTTATTTTTACATGCCATTAAAAAAATTTAAAAGAAAAAGCCTGAGTTCAAACTTTCAAGCTGTACTGCTTCGATTAACACGTAGCCACCTCTTAGAAAAGGATACAAATGGAATTAGAAGCTGCAGAAGTCTTCCTCCACCATATCGCCACCAAATCCTTCTCCATGTCACCTCCCAAGGGGACGCAGCAAGAAAAGAATGACCCACGGCCAAAGATTAGACGCATGGCGGACAAAGTCAACACCAAAAAGTTCTGCAACCCACACGACAACCTAAGCAGGACAAAGCTAAACAGAATATTAAATAATGTCATCATGGTGGAGTCATACAGCCATGATGGGATTACTTTAAGGTACACCCCCGGAAGGTAATTTCAGGGACAACAGGCATGGCAGCCAACGACAACAACCACAACTATATCTATTGGGATTGATCCTTCTTTAAAGCAAGGTAGTTTTACATAAGCATTGTTATAGTTCCACTACCCTCAAGGTGAGAGCGTTGTTCAACCAGTTATTCATTGACTGTGAACGGAAACACATCTACCTGAGAAAATAAGAAACGTTTGTCCCTAAGTGGACATTTTATTATCAATAATTGTTTTCTGTTCTCAGCAGCATTTAGTTGTTTAAGTTCAATGTTTTGTTTCAATATGTGGTATCATACTAAAAGTTATTGTTCCCCACTATTTATATAGCGCCATCATATTACACAGAGATGTACAAAGTCCATAGTCATGTGACTAGCTGTCCCTCAGAGGAGCTGACAATCTAATGTCCCCCCATAGTCATATGTTATTATTACAGTCTATGGTCGATTTGGGGGAAGCCAATTAACCTAACTGCATGTTTTTGGGATGTGGGAGGAAACCGGAGTACCCGGAGGAAACCCACACAACACAGGGAGAACCTGCAAACTCCATGCAGATAGTGTCTGGGCTGACATTCAAACCTGGAACCCAGTGCTGCAAAGGCCGGAGTGCTAACCACTGAGCCACCGTGCTGCCCAGCATGTGTATTGTTTAACATTGTATTGCAATGGTGGTTCAGTGGTTTCATTCTTTCTTTTTTATGAGAAAGTGCAGCCAACCCCTTTAGAAGTAACTTGCACCTCAAATGTTTTAGAAAAAGTGCATATACTATGTTGGAAATGTGTAAATAATATGTTGCTGTGCATTGTGCAGGTGTGTTATTTGTTGGCTTGATGACTCCCCTCAGATTCCAGGAATGGTTTATAACCCAGAGAGGGGCAATCCCCAATATCCTACATGGAATCTGATTATGCGGAGAGTTTCCTGGAATGTGAAGGGGTTGAGATCCCCCAATAAACGTATGCAAATTTTACAACAACTAAAAAAGCTGGATGTGGCACTTCTCCAAGAAACACACCCGGGGAATGCCGATTTTCACCGTATGGGAATGTTGTGAGTGGGAGAAATGTTTGGGTCACCAGCTATGGGTCAGAGGGCCGGGATACTCATTCTGATTCATAGACATTTTCCTGGGAGGGTTCACTTCTCACATGACCAAGACAATTCTTGAACTTCATGACAAAAACTTTTTGTATAACTTTTATGCTCCTTAAACTCACAAAATAGATCAGTAAAGATCAAAACCTCTACAATATTGTAGGGGGACTCTAACACGGTCATGACTATGACATGGCGACTAGCTCAGGAGGACCTGACACCCCATACCCAACAAGCACCACCTTCCCACACATGCTTCAATTATTTTGTGACCGCTATGCAGCTTCACGATGTGTGGCATTAGAGGTATCCCCTGGAAAAGCAATATACTTTTTATTGCAATGTGCACGCCTCCCAAGAAAGATTGGATTATATTTTTAGTTGTGAAGCACGGCTATTTTATGGAGATTCCCCAGAAATACACCGTATGGTGAGATCACACGCCTTTCATTATTTATCAGGGAAGCATTTCCCAGAGGAGATGCTATCCTATGACTCTTTCCTTCTTATCTTTATCTAGATCCTGAATGCCTTTGGTAAAGCTAGAACCTACTACCACTAATGCAGTACTCTTCACCAGTTCTTTACCGGGAAGCAAGCAAGGCATGTTTGAGGGGCCGGATAATTGCTTTCTCAGCCGCAGTCACATAACAGCTTCGCACGGTACTCACGGGCAATTATGGCCCAACACAATCTTAATTCTGACTAGGGATGAGCAGGAAGGCCTCTGACAGTCTTGCAAAAATTTCCTTGAACTTCCAATGGGTCAGCGGAATTTCACGAACCAATTACGCCAATTCCATTAAAGTCAACGGGCCGACTTTAAACATTAATTGCAAAGCCCCTATACATTTTAGAACCATCAAATTTTCTAGGTAAGTGTAGGAGTACAGGGGCAACAAGGGACAAATACAAAAGTTCCAAAAGACTTTGTGGTTTTCCAGAAAATGGCATGCAAAGTGACAGCAGGCAAATAGGATTCTTGCATGATGGACAGTGTCCAGAAGGCAGCATAAACATTAGGACATTGAGAAAGGGGGAACTCCACCCACTAGCAACAGTCTCTGCCACCAAAATAGTAGAAGACCACATTGCTAGCTGGCATCATGACCTGGATGACGTGTTAGGAATGCCACCCATTAAGTTGTGGACAAATAGCGCGGTGACATTAGGCAAAAGGATGGAGGACCAGAGACGGAGCGTGGGTCAGCGAGAGCAGTTGCAGTGTGTGGCCCCTGGTCAGTTATCCCCAGGGGGACCGCATTGGTAACTGGCATCTAGAGCTGAGTGTAATGCATCGTCAGAAATTTACCTGTACCAAACGGTCTTCTTTGCTAAATAGCAAGCGGTATCAAACACTAAAATATCTGTATTTATTTTAAAGTAGGACAGAAATTTCACTGTACTAAACGGTCTTATTTGGTAAATATTAAGAGGTATCACACACTGAAATATCTGTATTTTTGTTAGAGTAGGACAAACATTTATTTGTAGCAAATGGTCCTCTTGGGTACATAGGACCAAGTAGCATATAAAACTGCACAATCTGTATATTTTCTGATATATGGAAGGCTCCTAACCTGTCCCTGTCACACCACGGTCTCTCCCTGCTTCTATCCTCCACACAGAACACAAGAATGACTAACCCCTTCCTTCCCTGTATATATACCTGTCCTGAGATCTCTCCTGATTGGGCTGCTGTGCATCCTGGGAGCAAATGATTCGCTGCGCCATTCCTGACGGAAAAAGTCGTCCTTCTCGCCCCCTGCTTTTTCCCTCATTTGAACGCGACCTCATGGCGAATCACAGGGCCATTCTCGCTTAAATGTTCAGTAAGCGAGAACGGCCTGATTCACCATGAGATCAAAATTACAAATCTCACTCGCTCATTCCTAATTCTGACCCAACCCCTACCAGAACGACTTGGTACATGGCTAACTTCTAATCTGACCACTGGCTAGCAAAATATGAGCAATACAAATACAAATTTATTGATCTAAAATATAAATTTGGCAATAAATCAGGTAAAATGATGGCAAGTCTGGTCAAACCATTCTCACAACATAACGGTATTTCTTCAATATTTTCTAAGGATGGAACTCTCATTCCCTATTCTGAACAGATAGTGTTTGCCCAATACTATACCTATAGTCCTACACAGGAATAAGTGGGAAGTGACTTTCTAGGCACAGATAGCGTACCCAAGCTAAAACCCACCCAAATAGAATATATAAATTCTCCCATTACTACTGAGGAAATATCGGTTACTATAAGCCATATGGCTAGAGGTAAAGCACCAGGACCAGATGGGTACACTATAGAATTCCATAAGATGCAAAAGGAAGACATATCCACGAGCCTAGAACACATCTACTCAGACATTTTCCCTACAGGGAAGGAATCTTACAAAAAAGTTTTACCTAAGAAAGATAGGTACCGGAGAAACCCAGCGTCACATCATGCTAAATTAATAATATATTACCAAGATATAATCTAATATTATGGCAGACAGGCTGACAAATCCCGGCACTAATTTCCCCAGGCCTGGTGGGTTTTGTCAGGCTCAGCTGTTACCAATTTTCTAGCAGTTCTGGAATACTGGAAGACACATCCTTCGGAGGATTTGGTGATGGTGGGCATTGACGCCAAGAAGGCCTTTGATAGCGTAAATTTACAATTTTACAGTCCTTAGACATAGGAATCAAGGGTCCATTTTGCCAAATACCGCAAGACATGTACAAGGCAACCACAGCGCCAGTCAGCATGCCAGGGTTTCTATCAAGGTGAATACCATTGGAGAGAGGAAGACGACAGGGATGCCCACTATCGCCGCTCCTCTTTAATGAAACCCTGGAATCGCTGGTGAGAACCATTAAAGTTTCGCCAATGTTCCGGAGTGTTTATATTAAGGACCAAGAGGTATTCTCTGTTTTTTTGCAGAATACATTTTACTGTTTATGTTCATACCAGTTACTGATCTTCCATATGTACATGATTTATTTCAGGTGTTCGGCAGTGTATCAGGATTGCACATCAATATTGATAAGAGTGAGATTTTGCCATTAACATGGCTTAAACATAGACAGTGGCTATCTGATACACCTTTCGCAGTAGTGAAATGACAACCTACTCATATCGGTAATAAAACTGGCACAATGCCGGTATTTACACACTGAATTATCCACCACTCATACACAAAATAATCAGAGCACTTAGGATGTGGGAACATTTGCCATTGTCATTGATGGGCAGCTGTCATTTACTAAAAATTATGTTGTTTTCAGAATTGCTTTAGCCACTTTAAATCATCCCGCTACACTCTTGTAAACTTACTGAACAAAGCATTTATTAGGTTTTTGTGGAAAGGTAATCGGCCTTGTTGTGTTTCTATTCAAAAACTTACCTTCCAATTGCGGAAGGAGGGTTAAACCTTCCCAATACTCGGCTGTACAATTATTTCCAGACATTTTGGAGAGAGGGACACGACAAGGAAGCCCACTATTGCCGCTCTTCTTTATGTGAATTGGTATGTCTTTATTCTCTTTTTGGTTTATTTTTTATTATTATAATTGTGATGTTTTATCTGAGATTTGTGTTATTATGTAAATGTTTTGTAAAAAATGTCATTTTTGGAGTAGGTGGTACCTCCACCTACTCCAACTATAACCTGGGAAAAGCCATAGTATATCCCTGGGATCTTAAAGCTCTACTTACCACCAAAATTGAGCATCTCCTTGAAAATCTAAAAAACAAAATCCTGTTTTCTCCTCAGGTTCAAAAAATAATTCTCTGCCAGAATGGGCTGTACATCCTATCTATATTTCACAGATGCTACATTATGGAAGGACGCCGATGGCAGATCTCTCGGGAGCGTTACGGCTCAGTTTATATGACCAATTCTTTTCCCTACCAGTACCCTCCATTTCTGCTATTTACACTCATTTCCAATTCTTTTATATAAAACCTTTAGAGATAAACAACAAAATAATTTACTCCCATAGACCAAAGGCAGTTTAGGGGCCCAAACTTTTTGTGTGCGGATGATTTCCGTGAAATGCATCATTACTATGAATATTGATCAGGTGACAAGGATTTTTTGTATCGCTGGTGATGTGAAATACCCATTGTTGCACTGTATATGGAATTGAATAATCACGTTGTCTAAATTATAAAAAACTATGTATGTGAATTTTGGAAAAAAAAGTTTGTGCCCCTAAACTCCCCATTAACGCCTTTGAAACAAATTTCCTATAGGGAACTACTAGACGCAGATCGGGGAGATAATTCTGCTGTCACCTGTTTTTGCTTTTTTTTTGGCATGCATTTATTGATAATCCTTTGCCGTCTTCTGAGAGATCTGTCATCTATGGAAAATATCAATACTCCTGGATACATTACGAACAGAGTATTTTGAAGATGTTTTAGATATTAAAGAATATTGACTGGTATTGTATCTGTTCTCATGGGGACTGCCTATTAGAAATGGATGTGTTTGATGCTTACCTATTTTGTACGTGCTCACATATTAACGATTTTTGGAGAGCACTAATGATTACAATCATTTAATTCTATGACTTTAGATTATAGAGAAGAAATGTTTTATGTGAATTGGTATGTCTTTATTCTCTTTTTGGTTTATTTTTTATTGTTATAATTGTGATGTTTTATCTGAGATTTGTGTTATTATGTAAATGTTTTGTAAAAAATTTAAATAAAAACTTAGATAAATGCTACGGGTTCTTTATTGAGAGGCAGGCAAAGTCCCTTCTGCAATAAAAAAAGAAAAAATGTTACCTGCCTAATTGCAAGAAAAAAACAAACAAACACTCACCTATCCCCCTTGCATTGTGGGTGCCACTACCTTCTTCTCTTCCGGGTTCCGATCTTCAGCCACCTTGATTGGCTGTGCTGAGATAATTTATCTCCCATACAAAGTTACGTGCAGTTTATACTTCTAGATTTAAAAATGGTGAGCAAGGGGCAATATTTGACAGCCCAGCATTGTATGATAACTTTATTTTTGTTTCCTCTAATGCTGCATGGGTGAGCAAGGACATTTCGTCTTGTACCCTAAAAAAGTGGTGTCCTCAAAACGTACTGTTTTCGAGATAATGCGACAATGTGATAATCTTCCAAGACACCATGCAGCAATAATGTGTGATGGGGTAGTGTTTGCTATGGGTTAACCTCTAAGTCATGACAGATATAAATATCCATTAACCATTTTTATACCTAAATTTCCAGAAATTTAGGGTCCTCCAGCTTTGACTACAATGGGATATGTTAAATTGACTTTACTAAGGCCATCTTTCTCCCGGGATAACCTGGGGGAGGTAAAATGAAAGAATCTGGTAACATGGAAATTTGGGTTCTGGAGATACTTATATTTTTTTGATTTCCTACACTTCCTGAAAAATTAGGGTTTAAAAAAGATAACTGGGCAGAATAGCATAGTATGATAGTTATAGTTTTGTGATAATACAAGTATAAATTTAGGGCTCTGGGGGTCACCAATTTGCATGTTTGATTTAGGGGTCTGGGGGGCCACTTTTGAAACAGCTGATTTCTTTAAAACTTTTTGGGACGGCTGCTACCAATCCTCCCACGCTAAAACAACAAACGATATTGCTACTAAAGCTTTTGCCAACCTGTGCAATATATGCACTCTCACTTTCCACCCAATGTTTTAAGCTTCCACCTAATGCTTTAATCAAGAACCCCGTTGGCTGTCAGTACGAACTCTACATACATTTCTACATAGTAGCCACAGATGGTACTGGTTATCTAATTCAGAATACACCAAGTTTTAAACTACTATATACCACCCATGGCTTATATACAGAACTACCTCTGGGTACACCAAAATTAATATAATCAGCAACATCTAACCAACATCTGTATATAGTATATATAGTAAATAAATACACATTTATAGTGGGACTACAACTAAAGCCCATCATCAAGCTATTCCAACCACATTACCTAGAACGTCCAGACTTTTACTTCAAGTTTTGATTTTACCTTTCCTCACAAAATTGAATATTTACTGATGTTCACTATATTCCCATTTGGTCAAAGATGTCAGCAATCTCATGAAGTAAGCTTCTTTTTGGAAATATATTTGTATTGTTTATTTAACAAATTTTTTGGTTTTGACTTAATCCTCTGGGGAAGCCCCTCTTGGGGTGAAACGCGTCGGGTTCTCTGAGATACTCTAGAGAACAATGTCGACATGAGATATTATATTGACCTGTTCTTTATCACTTTGATGCTTAATTGTATCACCGCCACTAGCATACAAGGTTTATGTTAGGGTTAGGGGGACAGTTTTCACCTACCTAAATAAAATTCTGATTCTTTTAAAGGCATAATAAAGCCTGTAAATTTATCTTTATTGGATGTGTACAATGGTCTAAAACAGCAACAGTTACAGCAGCCAGATCACATGACTCGGTTTACCCCAGGGAGGGCAAATCATCTAACTGGGAAGAGTCGGGCAAGGGGAAGCTGGAATTTCTTTACATGTATCCAGAAAATGTCAGCATCAAACTCTATGATATCTGGAGATAACAATTATTCACTGATCTTATCCAATCAAATCATTACATGACCATTGCTAGCTCATTGTGACCAAACCTGCTTGTTACATTATAATATGAAGAAAACTTGCAATTGTTAGTATGAGAAGATATTTTGTATATAACCAGCTGATTTCTTTCTCATGACCCATCAGGACATCAGCAGCCATAACTTTCTTCTAATCAGGTCACTCCAACAAGTGTGGGATGGAGGACACGAGATGTTCACACAAGGGCACACACCAGACAAATCCCCCTGTATACCCACAATACGTGTGTACAGTATTCCATGTTTTTGTATTTGGCTTGTGAAAAAGATTACCTTTCTGGCTCTCTAGTGGAATAATCAGAAAGTTCCACCATTCCTGTGACAGGATTAAATTGCTTATGGGTGCCAGTAGCTATGAGGGTCCTCTGTGCACCCTGAACATTTCAAGTTGTTGCAACCAACAGTTTAGGAAAAACTGTGGGAAGCTTTGAAGACAGAGTTGTTAGTCTGTAGATTATGACATGTAGCTTTTTCACACGCAGCAATCACACGCTGCTGCCGATGAAGATATTGTAAACACCCAGATGTACACGCCCCATGTTAAAACACATTGGCTGAATGTTCAACAAAATTAAGCAAGCCCCTCGCCTCCCTACTTCCTGTCCTCCACTCTGCCCTTTACAGAGTCAGCTTAGAGTTCTCTCTAATTCTTAACCTAATTTTGCATTTTATCCATTGTTTGCTTTAAGCCTGGACATCCACTATTATGGTGCCGGTACTGGAATCCTTTCCTCTTCTGGTTGTGGTTACCAAAATGTTCACCGTTCTCTTGGATTCCAGAGGATGACGGTGCCTGTCTAGGCAAGGCCTTGGTGAGTTACAAAGTGCCCTTATTATACGTTCTATGTTTAATTAGCGGGCTCCATCCTGACACTATCCATGCATGATGCAATCGGATTGTGTAAGTTATTTCAATTCGAGTAGTGAGATGTTGTTCTAAATTGTGTTATGAAGCTACTTGTTCAAGCACTTTCTATTATAGTGTGACAACATTTTGTTCCTGTCTCCCCATTGTGCTCCTATGTTGTCCCCTGCAAAGGGCCACTTACTGCATTGTAAGCTGTGACTTCATTTTGATACATTGTGTATTCATTCTTATGTCATAGGCAACAATTGCTACATTGTATCCAATCTTATTAGACATTCGCACCCTAGTGGTTCTTTTTGTCAGTGCAGCTGCTTTAAAGTGCAGAGTCATTGGGCCCAGATTTAATAAAGCTCTCCATGTCTGGACAGGATACACTTCCATCAGTGAAGCTGGGTGATCCAGCAAACCTGGAATGAATTTCCCAAAAGTCTTTTGCTATTTGTTAGCAAATGCTTTCAATCCTGGACCAGATACATTCCAGGTTTGCTGGGTCACTCAGCTTCACTGATGAAAGTGTATCCCCTCCAGTCTTGAAGAGCTTTAATAAATCAGGCTCATGGACCCAAAGTAAAAGAGGGTGTACCTCTACAACACGTGACAGCGATCGGTCCTACCGATTGGCTAAACCATCCACATTTCGCCCTCCTCTACTGCAAAAACCACATCACAATCTAAATGTACACCCTAAATTTTTTACTTTATAAACAAAAGACCTAACTGATTGGAGATTTTGGAAGTGGAAATTAAATTCTTCCTTTAAAATGTCTGAAACCAATGGGCATGGTACCAAGGCTGGGAGCAAATAACTCCATCTGGGATTTAATGCTTCCATATTCTATCAGAAACTGAAAAAAAAACTAACATTTTGGCTTTACATATACTTAAATATTGCTATTTATTTTCAGTAAAATCTTTTCTTGGAAATATTATTAAAGAACATTTTCAGCTTATGATGTATTTTTTCCATCATTCAGGGACCTCATTAATTATTTTAGTGTGTCTAAAGAGCTTGCCAACCTGAAAGAAAATCTGGGTTTTTTGGAAATAAAATACATTTTGAGGAGACAAGAAGATCTGAAAAAGTTTCCACACTGAATGAATAAAGTGTAAGTTACTGCTTTGGGGCTTCATAAGAATGAGGAAAACCCTATATTACCCCAAGTCGAAAATACAAAGTCCAGTGGTGTCCACCTAATAACAGAAAGGACCTGCAATCTAAACCTAGGAGCCCATTGCAGGCAAAGCAGAGATTGTGCTCATAAGAATCTGCTGAGCAAAAACGATAAATTCATCATTACCAAAGTAATCAACACCAGACCACATGATTTATAAAACAGGTGAGTGTTTAAACACAAAATGCTTGGTTATTTGACACAAGTATACAATAGTAATATGTAAAAAGTACACAACTATACTTGACCAAAGAATAAACAAGTTTTCTCCATGTGGCCAATATAGGGAAAATGTGTGAGTTCGGGATTTTGCAGTGTTGAGTACTTTTTATACTATATAATACCATAACCATCAATTGTACTATATGACCAACAGTATGTGCACACCTGACCATCACATCTACTATATGACCAACAGTATGTATACACCTGACCATCACATCTACTATATGATCAACAGTATGCGTACACCTGACCATCACATCTACTATATGATCAACAGTATGTGTACACCTGACCATCACATCAACTATACGACCAACAGTATGTGTACACCTGACCATCACATCTACTATATGACCAACAGTATGTGTACACCTGACCATCACATCTACTATATGACCAACAGTATCACCTGATATACAGCTATGAGGGTACAGAACAGGAGTGCCTAGGCACAGGAAGTCACCTCATATACAGCTAGGAGGGTACAGAACAGTAGTGCCTAGGCACAGGAAATCACCTGATATACAGCTATGAGGGTACAGAACAGGAGTGCCTAGGCACAGGAAGTCACCTGATATACAGCTATGAGGGTACAGAACAGGAGTGCCTAGGCACAGGAAGTCACCTGATAAATAGCTATGAGGATACAGAACAGGAGTGCCTAGGCACGGGAAGTCACCTGATATACAGCTATGAGGATACAGAACAGGAGTGCCTAGGCACAGGAAGTCACCTGATATACAGCTATGAGGATACAGAACAGGAGTGCCTAGGCACAGAAAGGGACCTGGAGTATACCAAGACAAATATCAGATTGTCAGGGTACTGTTTAGCCACAATTAACAATATAATTTTTTAGGTAATATACCATCCAATAGAAATGCTCAGGAATATAATTAAATACAATCAATTGTGTTGAGAATTAATATCATTTATGTTTTTTTCCTTTTTTTTATTTCAGATTACAAAAGTGAAAATTCTCAATATAATGTAGCATTTATACTTATTTTTGTCATATTTATCATCTTCAATATCATAGAAAAAAGATGCCAATAAAATACGAGGACAAAGCCACACAAACCAAGTGACCATAATGCTTAGGATACATGGGAGTCAGAGACAATTATAGCAGCAATCACTGATTTTATTCAATGATTTTATTAACTGATTCAAAAGAATGTCAATAAGTAACTAAAAAGCATTCTTTACTTTCAAAGGATTGATTTAAATAAATGATTTTAAAGTAATCTTTATTAACACTCCAACATGCATGCTATAAAAGTGTGAATAGCTTCTTGTATATATAGAGGAATACATGACAGAGTAAGTTGGCTTCATCCTTGTGACAGTCAGGCAGGATCTCTTAGAACCCAGGCAGTCCATGCACTCCACAGCTGAGGCTTCCGCCATTGCCCATTTTTTGTAGTTTCTCTAAAGTGCAAGAACTTTTATTCATGTAAAGAACCAGGCATCTGGGAAAGCTGGTCAGGTTACCTGAAAAACTTTCCTACTCAGAAGTTGGTAGGTTTCGCCGGCTTCTACCTTACATCAATAATAAACAGACAATTGAAGAATTTGGTTTCATCAACAAAGTTATATGGACACTTATAGGGGTACTCCTCCTCCCTTTCTGCAGACAGCACCATCATCATGGCTTTCAGTGAGCACTATGAACCATCAGACTGTTTTCTACATTTGGTACCTTGGTCACTGGGAACATGATTCAATGTTAGGAGGACGGCAAATAGCAAGAGGATTATGAATAAAATGAAGGAAACAACATAGAGCAATTTGGAAAGCAATACCAAATAGAATTATACCAATTATTTTACAACTTGATAAACAAATTAAAAAAATCTCACCAGTCTTACCTGTTTAACATTATCAGCAAGGACTTGTACAGCTTTTGTATGAAATTGTAAAGATTTCATCACTTAGGTTAAAACAACATAACCCTATATTTTGATTCATTAATAGATCATCAATCTCAAGTCAATGTTCTGAACTGCAAATTAAATAATAAAATTTGTAATGTGCATGATGTGTGATTTAAATTGTTTTGCCAGACTGCAAGCCAAAGCATTATTAGTATTATATTCAGCTAATACGTCAGCCACAAAAAACAATACAGCTAAACTAATATATATTCATTTCTAGATTACAAAGATTCATCTGTGTCATTAGTAAAATATTTATATTGTTAGTGTTACCTATCAAGGAAAATGAGGATCAAGGGCATATAATAAAACTCATCTGATATAAAGCACATTGTCCCCATGTTACATTATTTACACTTATATGATATTTACCTTATTATGACATTTCAATCATTTGTTTCTGTATCTGAATCCACTTGATCTTGCTGACATTTGGTAATTTGCTTGGGGCAGAAGTCATGATATAACATATGTCTAACCAATTGTCTGGTGCTCTACCCTGATATGATGTCTCTTATCCCCTGAAGAAGCAGTTTTATCCTGGAAATGCATCAGGAACACAAAAATGTTAAACATTGATGTATAATGTGAGATTCATGATGACCACAGTATGCAATTACATTGGAATTGTTTATCATTTTGTGTGATATGTTTTTATGTGTAATGCATTAATAAAACTTGCATACATATTTACACCAGAAACTTTCCTTGGTAGTTTTATTGTTTATGGGACATGGTGGGTAATTGATTTATGGTGAATTTTGTTTTAGGGGCTCAGTGCTTACATTTCTCTTTGTCATGAATATTGTTGTCAGGATTTCTTCAGTAGGAACAGGAGGGAGATCAGCATTGGCAGCACACACTATAAAGCCACAAGTCAAGTATAACTTGTGTTGATTGTAAATGAATGCATACACAGCACTGCAAACAGTGAATATTAAATATGGTGTAACACACAAACATACAGATGCAATAATCTATACACAACTGTATACAATGGACAAGAATATCCAGAGCCGGAACAGGATTTTAGAGGGCAAGTAACCAGAACACCAGCAAGGCAATAGGAGGCTTGCAAAGCCAGAATATAAAGTCCTACTTATTGGGAGCCACAGGTGTTACCAAACTAGGAGGTGACTCTGCAGCAATTCACCTGCTGGTTGAATGTCCTTTGCTGACTTTCCCTGGAGAAACAAAAACTTCATGACGGCCCATAACTCCAATGACGTGAAACTTGCTTGTGCCTCGGCCATCACAGCTTCTCAGTAAAAGAAAAAACAGTTTTAGAAATCACTAAGACCTGATATTTGCACAATTGCATTCTAAGATATTAGGCTGTCATATGCCCTAAGACTCATTTTTCATTTCATTTCATTTGGAAGGGGGCAAAGCCATGAACTTCTCAGCACCCCCTCGTATCTCATTCTGCCCCCCAGGCATCCTATATTGTTTCATTTGTATCACCTGGTTAGCAGCAGGTAATTCCACTGGTTCCATGGGCAAATTGCCTATCAATACATTTATTGCAGATATATAAGATTATACTCCAAATTGGTATCTGCCATCTGATAATTCATGTGTCAATCTCCTAACAATATCAATACCATTGATATACTTGGGTAAAGGTACAATACCTACTGGATACATCTTACCAAGTACATTTCCTATTTCTTAATGTACATGTCTATACTGAAGGTCTTTGTTTACTTTCCAGACCAGTGATCACTACACTCTTGCCCCTAAACAACTGTGGATTACCATATATCAAAATGATCTCTGTCCTGTATTATGTAAAGCTCATACATTTTGTTCATTTTTACTTTTTGCAATTAATTGTTACAAAGGGTGTATAGGGATACTAATCAGTACGAGTCTATCTACTATGTGCTTGACCTTCCTCTGCTTTCAGAGTGATCTCCCTGAGGAGATCAGAATACATTGTGGGAGGAGGAGATGTCAGTTTTACATCATACCAATTTTGCTTTTAACAGGGGAAAGCCAGTCCCTTGAGAGGGATTCTTGCTGATTTACCTACTTGGCTGTATGGGTATACTGTACAGCTCCCAAAAAGAATAAAGTATCTACTCCATAAATCTCATTTATTGGGACCCCATTATGCAAAAAACATATTTTTTTCTAGTGTCCTTGTGTCGGCAACTGGCTGTCCCTTAATTTCTTCCTTTCCACCATTTGACCAATCACTATTGGTAGTATCCCACACAATGGTATCCCAAATTTCTGTATCCCACTCAATCCCTGTGTTCACTGTACTCATATGCATAATTTTTTGCTAGTCTTTCCTTTTCGCTTCCCATATTTGCATTCTACTACCCATACAACTGCTTTCTTAGCTACCTCTTGGTACATATCCAGTTTGTTTGACAACAACCTATTTTGTTATTGTAACATAGTTATCATGTGTTTGAAATCTTCTGCTTGCTTTTCTAACTGCATTTATATTTGTGTTTTTGCTGTCTTCATGTGCATTTGTTTAGTATACAGCAATAGGGATTAAGGAGCGAGATTTTAAAATTCAGGCCGTTCTCGCTTACCGAATATGTCAACTGAAGTTCCTCACATGCACTTTTGCAATTTTGTTTTCTTACTCCCCCCAAGAGAAATTAAGGTTCAAAGAAAGTAAATGGACAGGATAGCATAGTATGACAGTTATAGTTTTGTGAGCAGGCATGTATAAATTTACCCCCTCCCCAAGTTTCCTTGTAATGTGAGTGACCTGGGGGGGCCCAAATTCCTTGTTTAATTTTTAAACAACACCCTCAAAATGAGAAGGGTTTTTTGTATTTTCACAGTTTATTTAAAAATGTGACCCCATATCTTAGAATTCTTCATTTTTCTTCCTCTGTAATCTTTATTTCAGCTGGGGTGCTGAAATGTTGGGTAGTAATAGCTAAAAAGCGTAATCTTTGTTGATACCAACTTTACCTGCACACGTCCTGCACGTATTATCTCTACAGAAGCTTCTCTTCTTCCTGGCACTCCTTGTAATTTGACCTACTTCATTGCAATCATTACCTATTTCTATCTAGCCCTTCCTAGAGCTGGCTGGGTTCTATTCTTTCCATTTCCTAACCTAATTTTGCATTTAATGCTGAGTTTTCTAGCCTGGACATCCACTATTATGGTGCCGGTACTGGAATCCTTTCCTCTTCTGGTTGTGGTTGCTAAAAAGTTCACCGTTCTCTTGGATTCCAGAAGATGACGGTACCTGTCTAGGCAAGGCCTTGGTGAGTTATGAAGGTGACCGTTCTGCATTATATGTATTTAATTTACAGACTCCATTCTGAAAATTTCATCAAGAACATTCACTTTGTTTCTGAATTTTGATCCAGTGTTGTCACCTGTGCTACCTTTAGAGGCCATTTATTGCATAGCAGACTGGGATTTAATTTGGATACATTGTGTATACATTATAATTTGAAGTAATAATCACAACAATATATCTGATCTCATTAGACTTAAACTGTGTACACACATACAATACTTGTTGTTGATCTTTTATGATCCTGTACATACAGCAATGTTCTACTCCATAGAGGGGTGAGGGGGAGAGTGACAGAGTGGCACACTGCTGTGCGCTCTCCCCCTTCCCTTGCATTAGGATCGCTCGTTGTTCATCGTCCATAGATCTGCTAGGACAGATCCACGGATGATGGATGACGCGGGCTGTACACCCACCAGAATCTTGCCCGGTATCCACCCTGAGACAATTATCGGGCGAGAAAAATTTGGCGTGTGTACGTAGCTTAAGGTTTGCATTTCTTGTAATGAGCTTTGAAATTTGCTGAAGCTTTATTGTTGTTGTATTAGTACATAGGCATGATCCACTGTTGTCCCTATCAGGAAACACCCTGAAAAAAACAATCCACCATGAAATATGATTATATAGCCAAATTGGTAGAGCCTAATGACATCCCTAAAGAAACTCAGTCACCTTGCCCATTCATGATCGGATTAAAGCCACCCAACCTAATAAAGGAAATTCACAGCATACCCTAGTGGGTTTTTTTTCATTGCAGCTGCTGTAAAATGCAGTGTCATAGCTCACAGGAAAAGATGATGTAAACTCTACAACATATGTACTCATACAACACAGTGATCGGCTCTAATGAGTGGCCTTTAGGTCCAAGATTGCTTTCCTCTAATGCTAAAACAATCTGATCATTTACCTCATATTTCTATGACAGACCAGTTAAATATTTGTCTCCAAATTTAATAAATAATAAACCCCACAAGAGGTCCTTGAGTTGGGTCTTTGGTCATCTTGATTGACAGGGCTAGGATGATGCAATTCCTGTGCAGGGGTGCATGAGAATCTAGCTCACTGTTTCTGTACAGATAGAGACAAAGATCAGGCAGGTGATTCCTGATAGATTCCAAACTTTGGAAGTGGAATTTTAGTTCTGCCTTAATGTCTGTAACTGAGACAATGGTCATGGTATCCAAGAGTGGGAGCAAATAATCACATCATGGATTCAACCCTTCCATCTTCTGAAATACCTAAAAGTTTTGGTACTTAAATAGTGATATTTCATAATGGTAATCTATGTTCTTAAAATATTATAGAAGAAAGTTTTCATCTTACGATATTTTTCTCCATCATCCAGGGACCTCATTGATTACTTTAGTGTGTCTAAAGAGCTTGCCAACGTGAAACTGAATTGTGGAAAATCTGCATTTTTGGAAAAAAAATGGCTGAATATAAAACCATGTTGGAGGTGAAGTGATCTGAAACATTTCCAGACTGAATAAATCAGAATCTGGAAAACCCTATAATACCACAAGTGGAAAGGCCACCTAGTAACAGAAAGGACCTGCGATGTACAACTACAAATCGATGTTCATCCTATATGTTTGCTTCTCCTGATCTAATAGGACTGTAATACGTAATGGCTTGTGATACATCCTGACAGAGGCTAAATACTGATTAGTTCTACAATTATAAGTTAAATTCATCATTACCAAAGTCAACCACACCAGACTACATGACTAATAAAATAGGTGAGTGTTTCAGCACAAATAGTTGGTTATTTTGACAAAAGTATGCAATAGAGTTATGTAAAAAATATACAACTGTACTTGGCCAAAAAATGTAAGACTATTGCCCATGTGGCAAAATGTAGGGTAGATTCTTGAGTTTAGGTGTTTTCAGTGTTGGATAATGTTTAGACTACATCATACCATAACCATCAATTGTACTGTATGGCCAAAAGTACGTGGACACCTGACCATCAATTGTACTGTATGGCCAAAAGTACGTGGACACCTGACCATCACATCTACTATATGACCAACAGTATGTGTACACCTGACCGTTACATCTACTATATGACCAACAGTATGAGGACACCTGACCATCACATCTACTATATGACCAACAGTATGTGTACACCTGACCATCACATCTACTATATGACCAACAGTATGTGTACACCTGACCATCACATCTACCTGACCATCACATCTAATATATGACCAACAGTATGTGTACACCTGACCATCACATCTACTATATGACCAACAGTATGTGTACACCTGACCATCACATCTACTGCAATAACTTCTACAAAACCAGCCACAAAAATACTTGGTGCCACCAATTTAATGTGGAAGACCTACACAAAGCCCTGACCTCCACCTAACTAAACAGCTGAATTGGAAAGATGAGCCAGGTCTTCTCATCCAACATCAGTCCATGACCTCAGCAATGGGCTAAATTTAAAGCTCATGTGGGTGTAACAGTCAGATGCCCACAAACTATTGGCCATATTGTGTATTTAAGGAACAGAGGCAAGTGTTACCATTATTTCCAGATAGTGTAGAAGACAAAAAGGTGCCATTTGTTAGCACAGTATAGGCCACACATTTCAGCAAACACAAAGTCATCTTCTAAAAGCTTCAAATGATATAAAAATTCTAAACCAGACTTTGAAACCATAACTTGTAAACTAAAAATAGTAAAAATGATAGTGATATGATTATGATATAAAATGAGATGTCCAACAAGCTCAATTAAATGTGATGGATTGATTTTGAAAAAAAAAAAAATTGCAGTGCATCTTTAATAACCTCTATTCATTCATGGTTTCCAAGACTTCACACAGTTAAAACATTCACATAGCCTATCCATAAACCCTGTGCCAAGAAACCCAAACACATTTTTTGCTTTTCTCATATTACACATTTTTTTTCAGGAATGATCTGCCCTTTGCTTATCTTATCAGCAGTTACAGCAACTCATTATGTACAGACTGGAGCAGATATACATTTTTGTAGATTTCAATGTTATGAGCCGCAAGGAATTCTGCAGCTCCGGTGCAATGTCACACTTGTTCTAGCTGAATGCTGGAATTCAGTTCCAATAATTCATCATATATTGAACCAAAGACTTCTCTTGAACCATGATAATGGCTGCTGGATGATGAAAAATGCGCAGAAAAATGACACTGGCCTATATGAAACATTGTTTTTTAGCAGTGCCAATAAGTTTAAGATATTGGAATCTACAGAGATCATTGTATTAGGTAAGAGGATATTTATGCTTTACCTTATAGAAAAACACCAGGCAAACATCTGAATACAAACATAACATGGATGTGTATCTGTTCATATAGTTCTGAGGCTTGACATATAGACTAGCCCTTCCTGGAGCAGTTCTGGTTCCTTGTCCAATATGTAACATAAACACTTTAGTTGCCATGTATGTTGGAGGATGTGTAGGGGCACAATTGAGCTTATCTTTCGGGAATGTCATTTGATCCATCCCTTTTTCTGTTGGATCTTACTGGTTGTCATACAGATTTGAACATGATACACTACTTGCTAGTCCTACTCATGATCTATCCTCCACCTTTGGTCGGAAATTTGTTACGCATATTTTGACCAATGCTAGAACCCCTATAGCACCCCAATGGAAATCTTCTGTCCCTCCACAATATTGGGTCTTACAGAGAATCCAAGATGTTAGAATAATGGATTATTTTAAAGCTATTCAGTGTGATATTATTATTATTAATAATAATAGAAATAATAATAATCAGTATTTATATAGCACCAACATATTACACAGCACTGTACAATAAATAGGGGTTACAAATGACAGACAGATACAGACAGTGACACAGGAGGAGGAGAGGACAGAAGAGCTTACAATCTATGAGGTGGGGGAAGTATCACACAATAGGAGGGGGATATGGAATGGTGGGGAGGGATTTGTGTATCAGGTAGGTAGGTGGGACAAGAGATGTGGAGGGATTTGTGTATCAGGTAGGTAGGTGGGACAAGAGATGTGGAGGGATTTGTGTCACTCCTTAGACATCAATATTAATATTGTTCACCTATTTTGGACATTGATGTAATCTCTCTTTACTATAATCTGGTTACCATGCTTTCTTCACAAGTGAAAATGTGAAACGCTTTTAAACAGTTCTGTGATTTTCCCCCTTTCCTTTCTTTTTTGTTTGATTGAAATTCTGTCGGATATGCTTTTTTCTGTGTTTTTTTAAATGAAAAAAAGGAATAAAAATATACAATTTTAAAAAAGGGATAAAAACAGAATTAATGCATTTTACGCTTCTCTTTTTTACAGGAAGCCGAAGTCCAAATTCTAGATATCATGTACCGTTTATACGTATCTTTGGCTTATGTATCATCTTGCATATTATCAAAAAGGTTTTCCTGGATTAGTTCCATAAATTATCTCTGGATAGAAGCACCAGATTCATCTTCTCCAAGTTTGAACACAGAAAACTCACACTGCACTTTACCTGTCTATCATTATACCACTTCCTTCAAGAGAGATCTGGCAATGCTAAAAGATAAATATTGTTAAAATTTTAGCTAGTTTTACTGAAATATTAGGTTTATGTGAAGTGAAAGATTTGCAGTACAAAGCTTTGCAGGTGACTTACATTGTATGTTTATGCTATTTGATACTACAATGAATTGAAACAAAGGTTATATCTTTATTATTCTGGTTTTGAATCAGAGTGATGACAAATAATTAAGATAACGAGGAAAATAGTGGCAAATATAGAAGAAAACACCTTGGTTTGATGGGGTCACAGCTCTCATCATTACAATGGAGTCAATTTCATATATTCTATATATTCTATATTCTATATTCTATATATATTCTATACATAATCTGAAAAAATTTATGAGATTAAATGCTGAGGAAAATGATAATTGACTGATTGAAGAAGGCGCACGTTTATTCTTAGAGGTAAAATAAACATTGATTTAACAATTGAATATGACAATATTCTAAAACATGTATGTTTTTCATTTTTTTGTCTGTGTTTGTCAATACATAGAGAAATTTAGATGGCGCTGATATCTAGCGTCCTTCCAAGGAAGCCTACTGGTGATATGCGTCAAGGACCAAAAGTTGCATTGTATAAAAATGCTGATGTATAATGATTTTTAAATATCATGTGTATTGCAATTACTAAAATGTATGTATAGGAGCTTGATGTATGTTTTTAGGGATTTAGGATGGAATAGAATAAACTGGATAAGGAATGTCAAATTTTTGTTGCATTAATGATGGGTAAAGCATCTGAAAATCCCCATAACACAAAACATTGTATTTGAAGATGATCAATTCACTTTCAAAGCATACTGCCTGTGATATGTGCTACAAAGTTGCTGGCAGAATATTTAGGGGTGCTATAACACATCCAACCGCCCATCTGGCACCCTGCAATGCAACCCAACCAGGCCCCTCTTCAGCATCAAGATGCCAAATTGTGCAAATTTATAAAAGAAAAAACCCTCAGCACACCACAAAGCGTAAATGTCACATACACAAGTAACTTAGGTATCTGCTGCCATCTAGTGGAAGTGTTCGATAATTTCTAATAATGATCTCCTATCACACTAACATTGTTGTAGGCAAAATAAAATGTAGAAATAAATGAAAGCTCCACAAATCATTTAATATTTTATTAGTATCTTAGTATTGGATTTAGTTTTTAAACCTGTTTTTTTATGGGGGTCCTGACTTGACTGGGTCCTGGCTGCATTGACATGGCAAGATTTAGCTCCATCAATATGTATAGCTCTGATCTCCGAAGCGCTGATTGATGCATCTTTAGAATCAGATTTGGGATTTGGTGCATTTTTTTATCAATCCCTTGTACAATAAAAGTGGTTTAAATATTGCTCAGTGTACACTGGCATCATTAAGGTATCTTTGCTGTACAGGTGAATTCAGGTAACTCCCCCCTTCCACCCTGCATTACTAAATCTCTAACCCTGGAGTGGACAGAATGGTCCTGATTTATTAAAGCTCACCAAAATTGGAGAAGATAGACTATCATGGGAGAACCTGGGTAATCCAGCAATCCTAAAATGGATTTGGTCCTTGATGGAAAACATTTGAAAATATTAGCAAATGATTTTAGAAAATTCATTCCAGGTTTTCTGGATCACTGTTTCTCTCATGATAATCTATATTTGACACTCTTAAAGAGTTTTAATAAATCAGACCCAATAATTTATCTTATTTGGCCCTGTAGGCTTCCACACCTCATATGACCGGTCCCACAAAAATGCTGCTCTTAACCTGTTGTGTATGACCCCCCTATCTAACGTAATTATATATAACCTAAAATATATTGACTTCCTTGCTGTCCTTGGTGTTTTCTGGGACACTGAATTAAAAAAAATAACATCAATTAGTTCCCCATTATGCAAGATTTTCCCACAAAACAAAAGGAAAAAAATGTTCCATCACCAGTAAGAATTTAGTTCATTTTCATGACTCTTTCCTTTCAAATTTTTGGAATAATCTTTGTTGTAATTTTTTTTCAGGATAAACATTTTTTTTCATAATTTTATTTTTTAATTTAGTGAACAGCCAAATATACAATATTTGAACATTCATTCATACAATCATCCAAAATAAACACCATTCCCATCAAAATATGCATATTGCTAACAGGCTATATTTGAAATGACTGATCACTGATAATTTCCATATTATAGACAAAACAAAGAAAGAGAGGGATAGAAGTGGGGGAGGGTGGGGGGGCAATGGCATTGCCGGCCTGACTAAGTACTGGCCAAATACAGTGTGATTGGGAGCATAGAACGACAAGTTCAACAGCAGTTTTGTTATCAAATATATCATTAACATTATCAGCCACGCTTTGTACTGAAAGATACGCCTGGGTGGTGGTATATTGTATCCAATAAAACCAGGTTTTACTAAATTTATCAGATCTCCCATCACGGGAGGTAATAAGATCTTCCATCGTCATAATCTCGTTCACCCTTTTAAACCAGAGCGACAGGGTGGGGGGAGAAGACTGCTTCCATTGTGAAGGAACAAAGGCTTTAGCAGCATTTAAAAGATGCTTAAGCAAAGAGTTGTGGTATTTCTTTTTAGACCAATCATTCAAACGCAAAAGGGCCAGCTCAGGTCTGTTGCGTATATCCACCTCTGTCAATTCCTCGATAACCGCTGCCACCCTTGACCAGAAAGGTACTAATATTGTGCATTCCTACAATATATGGAGTAGACTACCAGCTTAAGCTTCACAATGTCAGCATCGATCATCCACTCCCGGATACATTTTAGCAAGCACTGTCAGTACTCTGTACCAACGTGTGAGTAATTTATAATTCAATTCCTGTCAAGAGTTGCCAAGAGCAGCCTGGTGCCCATGCACAAAAGGCGTTCCCGTTGTTCTGGGGAGAATGTAATATTAAGGTCACATTCCCATTTATTTAAAAATGGTAAAGATGCGGGGTTTAGGTCTGTCAAAAGCAGCTGATAAGCACTAGAGAGAGTCCCCCGAACGGGGCCCGTGGCCACACACACTAATTCCATCTGTGACAGAGGATGCACAAAATTGGATCGTAGTGGGAGGGAGCGGAGAAAATGATGCAACTGTAGACTACGCCATACATCCAACTATGCAAGATCGTGAGCAGCTGATGGATCAGAAATATTCGTCCATTCTGTACCCCTCAAAAAATGGGATGCTCTAAAGATTCCCTGTTCCCCCCAAGAACAGAACCTGGGGTCAGTTATACCAGGTTGAAACCCTGGATGCCCCAAAATAGGAGATAATGGGGAGGGGTAGGTACTCAGGTACTCGGAAATTTGGAAATAATTCTACACAATACATAGAGTTGTTCCTATCAGAGGGAGCTTAGGAATAGTAAGAAGTGTGTCTAGTGGGACCACATAGCCCCTGCTAATGGGGTACAAGAAAGTGCTACGAGTGCTACCCAAGGTTTGTGACCGCCATTCCTGCACCAGTCTATTAAGCACCCCACATGTACCGCTTGTTGGTACAATAGAGGGTCGGGAAAGGCAATACTGACGCCCACTGTAGGCAACCGTAAGACCCGTCGCCCGATACAGGGGTTGCCACCCCCCACACAAAGTAGAGAAGCTCTTGCCTAAATTTATTTAGTACTTGTTGTGGGATATGGACCTGGAGGGTTTGGAGCAAGTATATAGTAGACGTGGCATAATGTTCATTTTCGATATGTTGCATCTACCGAACCAGGAGAATGCGTGTTGTTTCCACCGCTGTAAGTATCTCCTCACCACATTTAATAAGGGCAGAAAATTCAAATTAACCACCGAGGACAATTCTCTAGGGATCTTAGTTCCCAGATATGTTATGGTGGATTTCCCCCATTTAAAGGGAAAATACGGTGTCAGAGACCCCACTATCCTATCAGATAATGTGATGGACAGTGTCTCTGATTTCTGTAGATTGATTTTATATTTAGATAACGTTGAGTACCTAAGGGGCACCCCTGTCATGTGCCATTACTAATAGAGAAGGGTCTGGACAATAAACCATTCACTTTGACCTGCACCGTTGGGGTGGAGTATAGGGACCCAATCCAGGTCACCAAGGCAGGCGGTAGACCTATATGTACCAAGGTATGTTTCAAAAATTCCCAGTCAACGCGGTCAAAGGCTTTTTCAGCATCTGCTGCCAACAACATTGCCTGTATCTTATGTAAATGAATATAGTTAATCAAATTTAGTGTTCTTATGGTATTGTCCCTAGCTTCTCGGCCCGGTAGGAAACCTCTCTGGTCGGGGTGTATAATAGATTGGATCAAGGGAGTCAGGGTTAAGTATTAAGGAAATATGTGCTGCCAATGAATCCCTGGGCAGCGCCATTCGTTCAGTCAAGGCATTAAACACTGTTAGTGCGGTGGGAGCACAGAAAGGAGTTTCTTATAGTACAGTAAGGTCAGGCCGTCAGGGCCAGGTGCTTTCCCAGTGGCAGCTTTAGTAACAGCCGAGGCCAATTCCTCTGCCGTGATTGGGGCCCCCAGAAAATCCACCACCTCCGAAGGAATGGGGAGTCCCGAGGAGTCAAGATAGGCTCCAATCAAATCTGCCTTTGTGGGATCTGCCTCATTGGCAGCATTGCTGTCCAAATATACAATTTGTCAAAAAATGACCGGAAGGTCTCTGCAATGTCTGAAGAGGTGTGCACCCTTCCACCCGATGGGGAGCTCATACTAGGAATATAGGTTTTTGCCCTCTTTTCCCGATGTGCTTGAGTTAGAGCCCTGCCACATTTATTAGAATATTTATAATAATATCCCTTGCACTTGGTAAGCATAAATTTGGTTTTACACGTAGCATCTCTCTAATACGCTCTCTTATACCCACAATTTGCTGCTCGATTTCCACCGTGTGAAGCCGACTGGCTTCCAAATTATGCAAAAGCTGATTAAGTTTAGCTTCTCTCTCCCTTTTGCACCTATGACCCAACTGAATGAACAGACCTTGTACCGTGTTTCCCCGAAAATAAGACAGTGTCTTATATTTATTTTACCTCTGAAAATCTCATTAGGGCTTATTTTCAGGGGATATCTTATTTTTCTCACTCTACTATATGACCATTAGTATCTGGACACCTGACCATCACATCTACTAAATGACCAAAAATGATTTTGGAAGGGATTGTTCAACAAGCTCATATAGATGTGATGGCCAGATGTCCAACAAAACATTCAACAAAATAACTTTTGTGATTCATTCAAAAGTTCGAAAACCTCACACATCTAATAAATTACTTGTATAACTTTTTAAGTTTCTCATATTGCACATTTTATTTTTCAGGATTGATCTTCCTAGTGCTCATCTTATCAGCAGCTAAAGCAGCTCATCTTGTTCAAACTGGAGCAGATATACATTTTTGTAGATTTCAATGTTATGAGCCGCAAGGAATTCTGCAGCTCCGGTGCAATGTCACACTTGTTCTAGCTGAATGCTGGAATTCAGTTCCAATAATTCATCATGTATTGAACCAAAGACTTCTCTTGAACCATGATAATGGCTGCTGGATGATGAAAAATGTCCAGAAGAATGACACTGGCCTATATCAAACCTTCTTTTTTAGCGGTGCTGAAAAATTTAAGATATTGAAATCTACAGAGATCATTGTCTTAGGTAAGAGGATATATATACTTTTCATTAGAGAATAACTCCAGGCAAACATCTGAATACAAACATAAAATGGACGTGCATCTATTCATCTATTTCCGAGGCTTGCGATACAACCTAGCCCTTCCTGGAGAAGGTCTTCTTCCTTGTCCAGCTTGTAAACCTTATGAAACCTTAATGCAGAAGCAGCAGACTGATAACTTCATCTCTGATGCAATTTCCTCCTATTGGCATGTTCCATGTCAGCACTTGATCACTAAGGCACACATTATTGATTCCTTGTCCTGCTTCTCCCTCTCTGTGGAAGTTTTTGAGAAATCAACACTTCTAACGGTGACAGACTCATGGTTCCCCTGATGTGTTCAGTGCTTTAATTTGTTAAAACCTATGGGTCTGAGTTTATAGAGCTCTCCAAGACTGGAGAGGATAGACTAATATCGGAGAACATGGGTGATCTAACCAATAGCAAACCAATACCTAACCAATAGCAAATGATTTTAAGAAAATCTATTCCATGTTTGCTCGTTCACACAGATTCTTCCATATTAGTCTGTCTTCCCCAGTCTTGGAAAACTTTACCAAATCAGGCCCAATATGTCCTATAGAGATATAAGAGCACTTAAAAACCATCTTTTCAAACCTTCCTACCCGTCTTCTTCTGTCTCTTAAAACCTCTCCACTCACCCACCATTCCATATCTCCCATCCTATTGTGTGATACTTCCCCCACCTCCTAGATTGTAAGCTCTTCGGGGCAGGGTCCTCTCCTCCTCCTGTGTCACTGTCTGTACCTGTCTGTCACTTGTAACCCCTATTTATTGTACAGCGCTGCATAATATGTTGGTGCTATATAAATCCTGTTTATTAATAATAATATTAATAATAATAATGTAAGTAGGTGCTGATAGGAAAACCAAGCATAGATAAAGATGGTGTGCATTAGATTTCTCCACCACCAGGGTTCTTCCAGAAGTTGGTAGGGATTTTTTAAACTAGATTTAAACTAGATGGATAGTTGATCTCCCAACTATTGATTCCTGCATATTTCTGGGGCCAACATTATTTGGTAGGGCCAGCTGCAGCTGTTTATAAGGAGGTATCCAGCCACCACCATGGGGATTTTTCTAAATATTGGCCACCAATTTATGAGGCTTTATTACCAAATTGGTTTTGTGCTCCCAGAGATCTGAAAATTATTTCACATTTTCCTCGGGGTAAGGTTGGGAAAGGTTGGTGTAGATAGATATTGTAACATGCTATCTTTGTACTTTTTCAGATCCTGTGAAAATACACAATATAAGCATTAATTACAGTCTGGGGGGCTCTGACATCTCCCTGGAGGTCTCGCTCTCGGGGGATAATGCCCGTGTGTTCTGGGAGTTGGATGGACGATCACTTCCGCTGAGATACATCCTAAAATACAACAACAGAACTCTAATAATTAGAAATGCCAACAAAGAGGATGAGAAGGGGATGTTTGTTATTCGAGTCCTTAACCCTATAAGTGAAGACAAGCGTGAATATCATCTTGTGATTCCAGGTAACAGGAAAAAAGAATGATATGATTGTATTGCTGGATATATAATGTTTAAATATTATTACATGCAGTGACAAATTTAATGTATATAAGACATATGTGCATAATTAGGGCATCCCTGGCCAATGTATGGAGGGCTTAGGGAGGACCAGGACAATATTGGGAATCCTTTGTATGGTGGAAGTTGTTCCCAAAAAATGGCAAACAACTGGTTACCGGTATTGCCTGTTGTCTGACTGCAGCTGATCTTTTGTGTCTCCACTTGGAAGCTGCCATTACAGTGGATGAAGCATTTTGTTTTCCCCCATTCACTGATGATCTGCTGACTTGTGGGGAAAAGATTGAGGAAGCTCAGATCAACAGAATAAGAAGCAGGGAGATCCTTTCATTGCAGGTGCTCAGGTACAGCTTCCCCTCCAGCAAGGAGAATGATCAGCAGAACAATAGTGACACCACTAAATCTCACCCTGAATCTGGTGACACCAACACAGCCCTAGATGATCTCACAGCTATGAGGGTACGGAACAGGAGTGCCTAGGCACAGGAAGTCACCTGATATACAGCTTTCATGTACAAAAATCTGTATTTACCAAAACCTGCACCCATTATTACTATAGAAAGATACCTCTGTGTTACCTGTGACCTGTCAAAATCACAGATTTCTTCTGTTATATACAAGAAGTCATGAATAAGAATTGACATAAATGAGTAATGAAAAAACACAGCTTCATAAGCAAACAAGTGCAACATAACAAGGAAATGTGCTGACAATGAACATGTGACTCAAAGAGTTACATGTTAAATCTGAGTAAAAGCAAAAAAAAAAATCAATAAATAAATATGCATTGCTGCTAATGAATGAAATACCAGCAAGAACCTTTTGAAAAGAGAATCCACCAACCTCTTAGTGCTAGTGTCACACCAGAGTACTGTAGGTTAATTAACCCTGCGATTTCTTCACCCCTTGCTCCAGTGCTTTTGAAATCTCCTGCTCTCTCTCTCTCTCTGCTCTCTACTTCCTCTTGGTATCTCTCGGTGTACCACGTGACCACACCCTCCAAAGACGCCAATAGGGCTTACTTTCGGGGGAGGGCTTATATTTCACCCTTGCATGATTAGCATGCTAGGGCTTACTTTCGGGGTAGGTCTTATTTTAGGGGAAACATGGTATATAGCATTTATGTGCCTCCCAAAGGTAGAGCGGATTATCCACAGAAGGAGCATTAAATGCAAAGTAGGACCTGAGCTCAGCCTCAATTTGTTCACATATCTCCGGTGTATCCAACAAAGAGTCATTTAATCTCCAGGAGGAAGATTTCGGTTCAGATGGCGATGCTTGCACAGTTAGAGAGACCGGGGCATGATCTGAGAGAGAAATTACACCAACAGCTGCAGATATCACTGTCGCTATGGAGGAATGTTTAATGCAAAAAAGGTCAATTCTGGAATATGTTTTGTGCATGTGGGAATAGAAGGTGAAATCTTTCTCGGTTGGGTGCAAAATACGCCAAATATTCAATAGTTGGTATGTATGTAGAAGGCGTTTGATCTTCCTCAAGGCTGCTTCAGACGTAGCTGATGCACATCCTGTCACATCTTTTGAAGGGTTGGGAGCAAAATTAAAATCGCCTCCCACGATCAGTGTACCTTCGCTAAAATCATCTATGATTCTAAGCTGAGAATCCAAAAATATTGCCTGGCCATTGTTGGGAAAGTAAACACTGACAAAGGTATAGTTATGAGAGTTAATTGACCCCTTTAATCATATATAACCATATATGTACAAGTATTATTACCTAGGTAACAAACAATATTCATCAAGAGAAATATACCTTCTAGTGCAAATATAGCATTCTAGTACAAAGTAGTAGCGACCTATTAAGGGTCTGCAGCACTAAACCATATACTCATACTACTAACAGTTGAAAAGGCCAATTTGCATTATCAAAATATTTATATTCATTACTAAAGATAGATTTATTCCTAGTAATCAAAAAATGGAATGGGTAGCCCTATTTATAGGAGGCTTTTGCTGTGCAAATGACATCCAGCAGTGGTCACAATTAGTGTTGTTGTTCGAATTCGGGTCGTCCTTATGTTCGACCCGGATATGGCTATTCAAATTCGGGTCGACCTGACCCGAATTTTGCTGCAATTCACAAACCCGAATTCAAATTTCCCAGAATGCACTGAAACAACTGGGCAGGGTGGGCAACTCCCCCAGGCCCTCCAATTACAGCACGGATACCCCCTCCATCTTTGTTGTGGCAGACAGCCGATTGGCTGTCTGTCACTGCATGCCACACAGGCAGCCATTGGCCTATATAAGAGCTGGGCGTGCCTGCATTTCCCACTCCTGACAGAGATTTTGCTGATAGCAACACAACCTCCCTGTGCTGCTTGGCTTGCTTTGTCAAGTGAAAAAAAAGTGCTTTACTTTGTTAGACTGTGTCACACTCACACTATTAGTCAGATAGATTGTTGGATTGTACTGTATTTGTGCAGTCCTGAAATCTACTGTACTCAGATAGTACCCCCTCTTCATCCCAGTCCCAGACACAGGCCTTACAGGTGTCCCAAACAGTCCATGATACACCTGTTCCTCCTAGTTCCCCATCAGCGGCTGGAAAGTCACGTGTATGGCAGTATGTAGAGGAGTCCCACCGAGGGGTTGGAGAGGCGGAGATACAATCATTCATTGAAGATGCTCAGTTGTTTGAGTCATCTGACGAAGAGAGTGTGTTCACTCTGAGCCAGACGAGCCAATTCAAATTGGCTCCAAAAGGCCGCAGGTTCCTTTCGGCACATATAGGGAAACTGTCTCTTCTGATGATGATGATGATGATGTTGTCCTTGATCCGACATGGGGCGAACAAGGAGATCCTCATAGGCAGGAAGAGGAGGAGGAGGAAGAAGAAGAAGAGGAGGAGGAGGAGGAGGTTGCAGAGCGCACTCAAAGGGGGAGAGGGAGGAGAGGGTAAAAGCTACCCACACTCTGCATACTTTAATTACCAGTGAGGCAAGACATAGACATAAATCGTCGGAAGCTGTCCCCACAGCTATGCCTCAACAACCGCGGACCGCCACTACGAACACCAGATCCAGAGCACCTTTCGGCCCAGTTAAATGTTCGCCAGTGTGGGCATTTTTTAATGTCCATAGTGATGACAACACTATGGTCATCTGTAAACTGTGTGCTCAATACTTGAAATGAGGTAAAAACACAAACAAACTTGGAACAAGCTGCATGAGCACCTATTTAAAAAGCCACCATCCAGTAACCTGGCATGAACACCTGGTGAAAGAACAGAGCTCTGTGCAACCACCTCCGGCCAAGAAGCAAGCTCCAACTGCTCCATCCTCCTCCGCTGCCTTTCCTCCTCCTGCCACTACAGTTTCCAGTGCTGCTTCCAGGAATTTGAGTGTGGCATCTAGGCGATCATTACCTTTTTCAGCCAGCACTAGTGTTGAGCAGCAGCTCCAACGCAGATCGGCTGCTGTCTGTGGCGTTGCTAGCAGTCAGGACCAGGCATCATTGCCATCCCCCACAACGTCTACCCCATCATCCAATGTTTCTGTGGTTAGCATTAGCAGCATCCAACCTTCCATCCCCCAGATGCTGGAGCGCAAGAGTAAATATGGCCCAAATGACCCCAAAACAAAGCTGATCAATGCGGCAGTTGCACAGCTAATTGCATTAGAGCTCCTCCCTTACCAGCTAGTGGACTCCAGTGCGTTCCGTCACGCATTCCTCTGCGCAAACCCACAGTATCACAAAAATGTGTTCCTGCTTTGCATGAATACGTTCAGAGCAATGTGTCCATGGCCCTGCAGCACTCAGTTTCTGGCAAGGTGCACCTGACAACCGACAGTTGGTCCAGCAAGCATGGAGTGGGAATAGGTAGCAAGTGTTATCAGAAAAAATTCTCTGTATTTTATTACAGAAATACAGAAAATTTTCTGTTTATTTTAGTAGGTGGCAAGAAGGATCAGAATTATTTCTCTGTATTTTTATTACAGAAATACAGAATTTTTTCTGTTTATTTTGATAGGTAGCGAGAAGGATCAGAATTATTTCCCTGTATTTTTTTACAAAAATACGGAAATTTTTCTGTTTATTATGCTAGGTAGCAAGTATTATCAGAAATAACTCTCTGTATTTTTATTACAGAAATACAGAATTTTTTTCTGTTTATTTTGATAGGTAGCAAGTAGTATCAGAAATAATTCTCTGTATTTTATTGCAGAAATACAGAATTTTTTCTGTTTATTTTAATAAGTAGCGAGAGGGATCAGAATTTATTCTTTGTATTCTTTGGACAGAAATACAGAAATTTTTCTGTTTATTTTGATAGCTATCAAGTATTATCAGAAGTAATTCTCTGTATTTTATTACAGAAATACAGAAAATGTTCTGTTTATTTTAATAGTAGCGAGAAGGATCAGAATTGTTTCTCTGTGTTTTTTTTTTTTACAGAAATACGGAAATTTTTCTGTTTATTATGCTAGGTAGCAAGTATAAGAAATAATTCTCTGTATTTTTATTACAAAAATACAGAATTTTTTTCTGTTTATTTTGATAGGTAGCAAGTGGTATCAGAAATAATTATCTGTATTTTTCTTAACCACCTGAGCGTTACACTGATTTCTAGATTTCTGTTCCAAAAGCGTCACAGGTTTTCATGAAATTTTTTTTTTTAAATTGTAGATCTCTCCCTCAGGCGTCTATCCATACGTACAGCTAGGGACATAGCAGCTTCCAATGACCCAGGATTTTCGTGAAACGCCAATGCGTCCTTCAGGTTCTCAGATAGCCCATGACAGAATTGGCTACGGAGAGCAGGATCATTCCACTCAGTATCCGTAGCCCACCTCCTAAATTCAAAGCAATAGTTCTCTGCAGAACGCTTTCCCTGCTGCAAGCCACGCAACTTGGTCTCCACCAGGGAAACCCGATCTGGGTCGTCATAGATAAGACCTAGCGCTCTGAAAAATTCATCTACCAACCGTAGGGACTGAGATCCGGTTGGCAGCGAAAAAGCCCAAGACTGAGCGTCGCCTTTAAGCAATGAAATAATATAACCCACTCTTTGACTCTCGTCCCCCGAAGAGTGTGGGCGTAGTTTAAAATAAAGTTTGCAGGATTCCCTGAACCGAATAAAATTGTCACTTCCGCCCGGCTTTGGGCGGTTGATAATGTCACGGATAACAGGGGAGGGGAGGGAAACAGAAAGGGTTATACTCTGGACTGGGCCTCCAGTGGCTAGGGAAAAGGGAATGGTCACCCCTTGCAGACACCCTAACCTTGCCCTAACTCCTAACCGTATGAGTATCCCCTGATGGTGGAAATACTCATACACAGGAACCTGGTCCCTACTAGCCCTGTATAGCCCTAGCAGTAGTGTCTGGCTTGAGACTGCTGGTTCCTTCCCCTATGAAGGACCCAGTGTCTCCCCGAGGCCTAGTAAACCACTAAATAACCACAAAACACCAAAACACCAAAAGACCAAAAGTAAAGCAACTTATCCTATTAGCAGATATAAACAGGAACTCAGGATGGCACAACACTCCAGCTCTTCACAACCCAGCAGTGAATATCAACCGCACAGCATGAAGTGTGAGGCCAGACTAAATGGTGGAGCAGTAATGACCACCAGCTGCACCCGATACAAGGGGAGTGCTCATTACAACAGAGAAACAAGTAAAAACAAAGAGACTGTCAGATAATCTCACATGCAGCTTGTCTGACAGATCCTCAAACTTCCGTCACGGAAGGGACCGTGACAGCCGCACCCAACAGGAATTTACCTCTACATCTCCACCTTGGCCCCTAAACGCCCAGCACGGCTTTTCCAATGCACTGGATCCTTGCCTTCCAAGACCCCAACCGCTAAAACAAAGCAAACTTTCAATTTATAACCATACAAGACTTTTTTCTTCTAAAAGAGGGCCTCTCACTCCAAAAAAGAAGAAAACAACATAAGCTCAGTATATATTGTTCAATGGCTTCAATGCTGAATTATCCCGCATATGCCATAAAGGGAAGTGCATACATTATACATATTCTCAGTCAATAAGTCAACTTTTTCAGTAGGGTTTAGCGGCTTTGCTAGGATTCAATGGCCAGGAAAAGGTGGCTTTGAGTATAGATAAATTAGCCTTTTTTTGGATGGGATGGATGTGGGAAGAGCCCCTGTCTTTTCTACCAAAACTTTTTTTTTTGAAAACCACATGCTTTTGTAAACAAAAATCATTTAGAGCATATTCGTGTAGGTTCCCTGACCTCCCCTGCAATTTTGGAAGCAATACTAAGTTCAGGGAACTTGAAAGTCACTTAAACATTAGGCAGCTTTAGCTCAAAGCATAATTTAGCAAACTCAGATATTTATCACACAAATAGATTTTATAGCAATTTTGCTTTTTTCCTTAGGTAGAAGATGATGGAGAAGAGTATTATAGAAAATAATAATTACTAATTAAAGAAAAAAAAAAAAGAAACCAGCAGTACCTCACTAGGGATTCACCCATTAATTTACATTAATAAGCAGAAAATGAAAAATTGTGTTCCATGGACCACAATAGATGGTGCCACAAGAATCACATCGCCAACAACAGCCATCTTCTTCTACACTCATCTGCAGCCCCCAGTGATAGTCAGCAATCATGCTAACATTGCACTAACCCTGGCACCTCCTTTCCATTCCTTTGATATCCCTATACATCTGCTTGCATTGCTTTTCACTCAATGAGAAGCATTTCAAATGGAAGTGGAAGAATAGCCACCTGAGGCTCATTGGACAACCCAGTACTTTTAACATATTTTCAACAATGACTTCAACGTTTGGGACCTTTTCCTAAACAAAAGCCAAGCTGCTTGAAATGTCCTAGTCCAACACCAGTGACTGCCAGATATCAGTCCCCCCAATCTAGCACTGCACTCTTCACCTATAGAAAGCCCCGGCTCAGCCTCGGGGAGATAGTTGCATTGTCTCATCAATTGGGTTTCCCCAAGGACTTCTGTGTGCAAAGGATGGTGTCTGGTGAAGAAAGGAAAGGACCAGGAGCCCACAGATAAAGCAATACCAAGATTCTGGATAACAGAGCAGAGGTCATACACAGGTAATCAGTCCACCAGACAAGGTATACAAGGAGAAAACAAAGCAAAGTCAGGGTCACAGGGCAAGGTTGCTCCAGGCAGTATACAATCTCAGGGTCAGTAACAGTAAATCTAACAAATAACACACCGGCAGCAGGAGAGCCCAGCTTACACTAGATCAAGAACTGGTGACTGGGAGCAGAAAGGGACTAATGTGCTCCTCAAATCCCCTCCAGCTATGCACAGCCTCTTAGTGTGTGCTGGGGATGTTGAGACGATACATGTCAGATTGCACGGCTAAAGGGAAGCTGAGGATACTGCTATTTCCTTGTTCTCCTTGCTGCTGCAAGTGACATCGCTGGAGAGAATAAACAGAGTGTGATACTGCCATGGCACCAGATAAGCGTCTCCTAACACTGCTTTTACCTTCTCGTGCATTTTTGTCCCAAACTGTAACTCTTTTATCAGTTTGCGGATGTCACGAATGATAAATACTGGCTCTTTCAGCTTTGCTTCTGACAATGCTGAGAACTTATTTCACTGGTAATTGAAACACTCGCCTTCTCTGGACAGAGCCATCACAAATTGCCACATGAACCCTAGTTTGATGGGGACTGGAGGCAGAAAATGTTTACTTCCAATGCCATCCAACTTGACCAATCTCTTCTTGCTTAGTGTTAGCTTCTGCCTCAACTGTCCCAATCACATCAGAAACAGGCCTAATTGGTGTTTTTTCCTTGCTATCCCAAAAGCATTGATAGGACATTTAAATCTTTGTATATAATCATCTAATGGTCCTTGTATTTCAACTTTGCCAGAAGCAAACTCAAATTGTCATATTACTCTTTAAAGTGTACTGAATGGCAAATGGATATTAACCTCCAGATCGGTAACCCCAAGGGTAGAAAAAATATGCTGAAAGCGGTAGCTCGAGTCACACTCGGGGTAGCTAAGCAGTGATAAGTAATAGTAACCTGATAATAGTAACCTAGTAATAAGTAAAGCTTTACCTGATCCACCAGCGTCCTCCATTGTCCTTCGCGTCTTCTTGCTTTCTCCGGATGGCGTTCTCTGCATCCGATAAGTCACCTGGGATTTCTCTGTGAATTTTAATATATGTACCGTATTGAAATACATTGCTTATACTATCTATCCATAGTAATGTAAAACATCCCATTCACTTCACCTTTAGCAGAATCTTTTATTTGTTCAATAATCTGTAAAGATGTAAAACCGATTTTTGATTTCCAATCACTTCCTGTCCAATAGCCCAAAAAGGAAGTGATATTTTTTTTTCAATTTGGTGTAGGGGCATCCCTGTAAAACCAACATTTGCATGCACCTTCACTTTTTTCCCAATTACATTGGTTATCAGTAAATTAGGATACCACAAATCTCGATAATAGGCCAAAAAAATCATAATGCTTGGAACCCTTCATAACTGTAGCCGATTTGAAATGAAAAACTTTATTTACACTTCGAAGACACATCAAACACACATGTGGCCCTAACCATGGTCATCTCCAATGGAGGTCTTTGATAGCACAAAGATGACAAATGGGCCCTTGGTAAAACCCTTGGTTGTTGTTGTGTGTAAAGCAACATTTGTGTGTATCTGGTACAGATAATGACCCCACAAGTCGGCCCTACAGCTTTAGACCGTGTCCAAGAGGCGCTAGGGAGATCTGGTGCTTTTACTCCGCTGACATTCCAGCCTTGCCTTAGGGAAATGACAGTTGGACAGCAGGTCCAAAGCTTGGATCTGATTGGTGGCTGTATAGCTGTCGCTGTATAGCTGTCGCTGTATAGCTGTTGGGAGGTAAGCAACTGCTGATTGGCTGCTACTGTTTGGTACCATGGCAACCGCCGTTGTGTTGTCATAAGCGCTAGTCTGTAGGTAACTGCACAGCTAAATCTAGTCACTTTGTGTTTGCTAGTGATAGTGATCACATTGCTCTCTGTGTGATTTTCATTGTAAGCTTTTTATAGTGAAAAGTAAGTGGAGAGAAATTCAAAAATCTACAGCAGTTCAGAAAGCTCTTTAAGGGGACTCTCTACCCAGAACGCTCTCTAAAGAGACTCTCTGTTGAAGAGGACCTCTAAGGAGGTTTCCCTCTATTTAGGAGACCCTCTCTCTGAGAAGGATCTCTGTTGAAAAGCAAGTACCTCTGAATACCATCCAAGAGGAACTTTCAAACAACAACAACATGGATCAACCCATGGGGCAAAAGGAAACACCTAAACCATGCTCCAACATTGGAAAGAGGCGACAAAGCAGTGACCAAGGAATCCCTGAAATTCAATACAAGAGGCAGAAAATGGAACAAGGACACACCTCTGAAAAGGACAAAGACAGAAAAGGGGATCGCAAGCGAAAGCTAGATGCACAAGCACCAGATGAAAAACAAAAGCCAGCCAAAGTGGGCAGATATGGTGTTGTGTTGAGAGGACGTAAAAACATCGCGTCCACCTCAACAAAGAAGAGATCGGCACCACAAAGCTGTTCACCTACCCCTCCAAAGAAGAAAGGGAGAAGAGAATGCAAGGCACAACCCAACATCAACCTCACCAGTGAGGTGCCTTGCACCAGCCAGGTAAACAGTGCACCGGCTGGCTTTGACCTTGACAGCATTACTGTCCACAAAGTAATTGGCCAAGGATCCTATGGAAAGGTAAGGGATTCAGAGATTTAGGAAAAGAAAGATTGTACTTGTAGTAAATCATTACTTTCACTAGATTATCAGCAGGCAGTAGGTAAAGATGACACCAATGTATTTCTTTAGCACTTTCCACTTTGCAGCATTTTCAATAGGCTTCAAGACTGCTTAAAGCTTGCTAAAAGCCTGCTGAGTTTATGTTCTACAGACTGGCATTTTCATTGGGGCTGCTGCTGAGAATTTAGCAATAACTTTTTCAGAATTTGGTGCTGAATTATCTGTTAAGTACTTCTTTACTAACACTGTGTTTTTCGTTTAGGTTGCAGTGGCCTCCCATCCCACCACTGACAAGGAATTGGCTGTCAAAGTGGTAAAGAAGAGAAAGCTCCTAAGAGAAGATCCCTCCAGTGTACTTGTGGAAAGACAAGTACTTGATCAAGTCGGAAATAGTTCCTTTTTTACACATGCCTATGGAACATTCCAAACAGAGGTAAGTGCAACATTATTTTCATTCTCTTCTCTTACCAAATTCCATCCATACTATCCTCTTAGACTCCAAGCCTAGCACAGACCCACTAACTAGAAACAAAGCCCCAAACCACTTAAATGTCCTTATCCTATCCTATAGGAAATCACAACTTTACAAAAAAGAAAATAAAAGTATATAGGAGTAATAATAGAATCTATATTCTAACCTATATATGTTGCACAGTTATTAGGGGGATGTGGTACCGGTAAATATAATTCCATTTTAAACAAGTAGAATAATTTTTCTAACCTATAAATTTCTCTTTTTCTTGTACAGGAACATCTCTTCTTCATTATGGAGTATTTGAGAGGTGGAGATCTGAACAAGTTGATCAAGTCATTTGCTCCTCTCCCAATTTCCACCATCAGGTAAGGCTAATAAAGATCTTTTCTGAAGAGAAACTGATAAGACTCATTTATTTTAGTTTAGGGCTAAGGGTATGTTGCATGGGTGATCTTTATGCTGGTGATTTGACTGTCAGGGCTACTAGGAGACCTCCTGTTAGTCTCAAAGGAAATGTTCTCATTGCTGCTCCTTGCCACTGAAAAACATTTTTTATACCATTCAGAGCAGGCAAAGGAGCGATTCCACAGAGCTTAGAAGAATGCTGTCCTGCATAACATCGTCAGCAGCAGAGTCGCCTGTGCGTCATGGCCATAGAGTGGCTACCAATGGAACAGTAAGCCATTTATTATTACTACTTTCACTGTTTTAAAGAAAACGTCTAATAGTCATTTGTTTACAAATTCTGTGAGAACTTTTATATTAACCAATATTTTCTCCTTTTTTTCAGATTTCTTGCTGCACAAATCTATTGTGGCTTGCAGCATCTGCACAAGCTTGGCATCATTCACAGGTAAGTTGTTACATAATGATCTTTCTTCAATATCTGCTATTCCTTGATAATAGGTAATGAGGTCAAGACCACCAAAACTAGTATTTTAGAAGTGAGTGTGCAGGGGGGTTAAATTGACCACAGACATTTCTGTCCCCTGCTTCAGTAGCTTCCTAAAAGCCAAGTGAATAAGTCTGAGTAATGAATTCTATTTGTTTTATTAAAAAACATAGAATACATGTTATGAGGTGACGCTTTAATATTTATGAACAGCAAAGCTAACCATCTTCTTTAAACTTACAGGGACATCAAACCAGAAAACATTCTGCTTGACAAAGAAGGCCATGTAAAAATTGCAGACTTCGGCCTTTCTCGCCTCAATGTGCTGGGATCCAAGATGGCAAACAGCTATGCCGGCACTGAAGACTTTTTAGCCCCGGAGGTAAGGAAAAAACATTTGCTTCTGTTTACCCACTGTCAGTACAATATCATTATGTCAGACCGTTCATTACTGCTTTGTGTATGCCTTATTAAATCTTCTATTTCACAGTTATCCTTTTTCTTCTTATCATTGCACACTGGAAAGGCAATGTACTAACTCTCATCCTCCATTTCTTCAGATTGAACTGGAACAACCCTATGATGGCACGGCTGACTACTACTCACTCGGCGTTGTCATGTTCCAGATGGCCACAGGAAAAGATGCACATTTGGTTGAACAAAGGGATTCACATTATCCCCGTCACATGGATCCCCACCTCAGAGATGTCATCGAGAAAGTAAGTATAGATACTTTTAAAAATGTGTGTTGTATTTATTTAGAAACAGCCAACATTAAACTGGTTTCTTGTTTCTTAGACTAACACTCTACTTTTCCCTTTTTTGTCATAGCTTCTTTTGAAAGACCAAAACAAGCGTAGGATGGCAGTGAAAAAACTGAAAGGACACATGTTTTTCAGGCCAATCAACTGGACGGAGCTGGAAGCAGGAAAGGCCACCCCACCATTTGCGATGCCACAAGTAAGTCTAAGAAGTGTCAGAATTAGTTTTTATTACTATTTTAATATGTCATTAAATGCTATGGAAAACCACAGTATTACCCGTATTAGTGATAGAAAATACTAACCATGTATGTATTATTTTTTTACTTGCAGTGCCCAGAAACAGACAGATCTCAAACAATTTCTGTGCAGAAACTCATTTCAAAAAAGACCAAGAAAATGAAGAAAATACCAAAGCTGAAGCAGAAATTGTTTGATGGATTCAGCTTTACCAGCAACAAATGGCAGGTAATGCAGCATACACCATGACTGAATGATGCTGCCTAAATTCAATGGCCAGGAAAGGTGAAATCAAGCATGTGGGAATACCAGATATGGGAAGAGGCCCTGTCTCTCAACATGGGGCCCCCCAATGTTGAGTTAAAATATAGGGCCAGTGCGTTACATCGAGGGAGGGGGGTCCATGCTTGATGTCCCCTTTTCCTGGCCACTTCTTGCCTAAACAAGTGACTTGGTTTAAAATTGAAGAAGAATACCCAAGATCTGCAGAAATTTTTCGATGGCATCAACTTCACAAGCAAGGAATAGGGAACAATGCATCTACCACCATGATTGAATGAAGCTGCCCAATTCAAATGTGCCAAAGGGCCAGGAAAGGGTCTAATCGAGCATGTGGGAAGACCAAATGTGGAAAGAGGTCCTGTCTCTCAACATGGGACCCCCCAATGTTGAGGAAAAGTTTGGGACCCCGTACAGAACACCAAGGGAGGGGGGTGCATGCTCCGTGACCAACTTTCCTGGCCACTTCATAGCTGAATAAGGCTTAGTCTACAAGGACGTTTTACTCAGAGTTTAACCTGACGACCTGAAGACTACAAGATCTCCACCACCCCATCCTGGGGAATGAGTACAGGGGTACAAAAAAACCCTTACTCATTCCCTGAAAGGGTTAAAATATGTGTAAAAAAATAAAACAAGGCTTTAACTTAATAAGTATTTTAATAAATGTGTGTGTGCTTGTGTAACTAAACTTTTTTTTTTTTTTACAGGTTTTCCCAAATGAAAGATTCCCTCAGCTGCATTCATTCATGAGCACAGCCCTGGGACTCCTCCTGATAGTGAGGGATCCCTGGGCATTGGGGGTTAAATGAGGACAAGTCTTCCTATTCACCTCTAGTGCTTTGTGATTGGCAGGGAAAAGGAAAACCCTGATGACAGCTAAAGCATCTGGATTTCCCTATCCTCAGCCAATCAGGAAGCGGAGCAATCAGCGGAGCTCTGCTATGCTGACAGCTACGCTCCTCTGATTACTCCCGCAGCCTTAGAGGAGCTGTAGTATGTGGTTCCTGGAAACAGAACACATGTGACAGTTTTATTAAAGCTCTGCAAGACTAGTGAAGACAGAATGATAAGCATTATGGGAGAACCGGGGTGATCCAACAATCTTGGAACGGGTTGAAAAAATAATTTGCTAATATTTGCCAAATCTTTTGAATCCAATTCATGTTTTACAAGTCTATTTTTTCTTGGAAAGCTGTAAAAAGTCAGACACAGTGAGTTGTTAGGTGGCAGAATATGACAAGCAGCCTTTACAGACAGCTATCAAACTGTGCTGTCGATGATGTCAGTGTACATGCCCACTCGAATAAGATGAATCAATGAGGCAGTTTAAAAAGTTAGAACACTGGACCAGCAGCATTTCTTGTAATGCACATGGTGGCTGGCCCTTTAAGGCCTCCCAACACCCCTTTGTACACATTAAGCTTGCTAGAGGATCACTTACACAGCCATGCTGACAGAGGGACCTGGCAATGTGGCCGAGCAGAGGAGCACTTGTTTCCATGCTTTGCTACTGGTATATCACCCTCGATCATACCTGTGAGTAGTTCCATAAACTCATAATACTCTTCCAGATTCCCTACTTGTGGTTATACTTTCCAGTGGGGCTGGGATGTGAATGTGGGCGTGATGTGGGGTGGGTGAGGTGTTGGACTGGCCTGGTCATATAAACTGGACATGATTGTGTACGGCAGAGGGGCCTCCACATCAGTTCTGCACAGGGGCCCACTGTTGGCTATGTCTACTAATGGTAATGTTAAGACATGTCTAAGGTCTAATCTAGGGGTCAGAAAGCTCCGGCCTTTGGGCCAGATACGGCCTAGTCAGTAATCCGTTTCGGCCTAACGCCCCCCTGGTCGATCCGTCCTAATTCTGGCCGGCAGGGGTCAGCAACCCGCAGCTCCGGAGCAGCATGTGGGAGTAAGGGGTAAGGGGACATTCCCTCTCCTCCGTATGCATTGCAGAGAGGAGGGATTCCCCTTCAGGGGCATTCCTGGTGGGGGACAAAGCAGTCAGCGTGGGACTTGAGAGGGCGTCCGGCCTAGTGTGCCCTCTTGACCTCCTAAAATTATGGCCTAGTAGCCAAAAAAGTTTGCTGTCTCTAATCCCTCTCACTACTTCATCTATCAGTTTGGGTTCTAACAAGAAACATATTGATAAGCACACAGAACCCAATTTACCTGCTGTCTTTACTACTTCACCTGCACACCAAACCTCACCCTTTTTCTGCTTTTATCACCACATTTGCACCATAAACCCCTCTCTTTCCCCACAGTGGAGTTTAGGCAATCAATATATACTCTATATGTTGGTAGCATATAGAAAGGATAAACAGAGCAAACCTAACAGAAAATGGTATTGTGTGACCACATAAATGTGCAGATAAAACATGGATTTTATTTAGAATTTGTCATTAAGCTGCTCACTAGTCAATGAACAAGCTACATGCATGAAAGAGTTGCATCTTAAAAGAAACACAATTATGCATGTAGATAGATCTAATAATATTCAATTAATATAAATTCCAAGTATGACAGTTTTTTTCAGAATTGCTATTTTCCCCATTAATTTGCTGCTTGTGATAAATTTATCATTGATGTAATTTCTTATTATATAATGAAAGCATGCTCATAGAAATTAAAAAAGTGACCTGCCCAATAAGGTACCCACAACATTTCCAATGGCATTTTCCCATTTGTTTTGAATAGAAGAGAGGGGATTTACCATCCCTGGCAGGCTTCACTGCTGGGACTACTTTCCCATAGACCCTTCTGTTGGAAGTATGTAAAGCAGTATTCAGACATTACCCTTCACTTCCTGTTATGGTAAGACAACCTACTACCTGACAGAAAATGAGGGAACATCTGTAACAGGGAAAATAGCAACAATGAAAAGCTGAGGTTCTAACATTCCACTACTGAACATGAAAAATATATTTTTTACATGTGTCAGTGTCATCATTATAAGGTTTTCTTCCCTTTCTGTCTTGGCATAGCGGGCAACCTTTTTTTACCAGGAAATAAAAGGCTGGGGCACTAATCCTTCTTCATTCTATCCAAAACTTACAAAAAGAAAATTTGGGAAATCATATATGTTAGGATTTGACTAAATATTTTTTTTTGCTAAAGAATAACCTGAACCCCTTTTAAAATGTCTTTTGAGTTTAAAATATGAGCTCAAAATTATCAAATTTTATCTGATTTTGCAACATACATACACACAAAGGAATAAACACAACACAAAGAAAAATAACAAAAATTGCACAAAATGGAATAGTGTGATTTAAAATTGATAAGCACAAAGCTATAACTATAGCAGACATGTGACTTCTATGGGGCTCAGAATAAAGAGGGCCCACTTCAATACCATTTTTGTTCTCTTTCTCTATTTCAAAGAGAATATTCATTTCCATATATTCAAATATTTTGACAGCAACAGTCATCACCATTGGGATTTTATTTTAGCAAGAAATAAAAAAGAGGTCTCTCAGCTCTCTCAGTGGCCAGAAAAGTTGGTCATGGAGCATGCACCCCCCTCCCATGGTGCTCTCAGCACAAAAATAAAGTGCCATACTTCAGGAGATAGTTTAAATCACGGTATCTCAAATTGACATATTGGTAGTGGTTGTTTACCTGGTTACCTCTCTGGAGGGGCTTATATAACAAGGTGGGAAGAGGAGACTGGGGGGGTTGGAAGGTAGAGTTGGAAGAAGTAGGAAGGAAGGTGATAAAAGGTGGTGGGCAGAAGGGATCTAGTACAATTTTGGTGAGAACAAGTTTCCCACCCACCCATCCGTTACGGTAGGGTGTTGGGGGGGTTGTAGTTGAGGGCCGAGCAGGGTAGTTGAGTTCTTGAAGGATAAGGTTCCTGGTAGGTAATTTGGGCTAAAGGGGGGAACCAAAAAAAAAAAAATAAAAAACAGTTGCTTACCAACACTTTTAACGTCCAGAGAAGCTTTCAGTGTGTTGATTTAAGATGGTAAAGTTCGGGAAAGGGCTGGTGTGAGGATGGTTTAATAAATTGATGTACAAGCCCAGCATTGTTGAATGTAGCTTAAGCTTGTAACTTCAAAAATTTACCACTAAACTGTACATAGCCCTTTGTTTTTACAGATACAGTACTTGCATAAAGCCTGATAAACACAAAATTCTGCATATTAGGGACATTTGAGCTAATGTAAGCTAAACATTTACAAGTCCTCCTCCGCCAATGTGGTCAAAGGAATAGAGACAAAAATAGAAGATTCCTTTATAATTTTGCTATTCCTTTTTGTATACAACTGGCGATAACATTCTGCCAAACAGGTATTATTTTTGAGCAGGACTAGTTAAAATGGTCCCAACAGGGACAGTATGCCTTTAGTAACATAGGACGGCTTCGCTAAAGTAGCTAGCATTTTCCCAGCTTTATTCCCAAACTTGTGGAACCGCAGCTGGGCAAGCTTTGAGCCCCAAATCAAAGTCCCTTTAAGCTGCAATCCAAGCTTCCCTGGCGGTGGGTTATAGAGATTCAGTACGTAAACGTTGTGCTTTGCGTAATTTATGAAATGCCTGATAGTACTGCGTTTCTGCTTGCATAACAGATATTCTATGCATGCTTGAAAGGGATGGACATGGGAAAAAAATGTAAACTGGCGTTCAAGGGGATATCTCTGCCTCCAGACGTCATTGAGCTACAAGGATTCTGCAAAACTATCAAGGTGAATGGTCTCAGAGGGTCTCTGTGAATGGTGGGGTCTATAGGACCCGGGGTTGCCTGCATGTCTATCTTCCAGCTCATTCATTACAGTGTTGAAATCGCCCCCCACTACTCTAATCTGAGCCAAATCCTGGGTAATCCTTCTAGCTAAACACTGAAAAAAGTAGGCTGGGGGTGAATGAGGGGCATGCCTGTTGTGGAAGGAGATTGTCTTATCTGGTAACTCAAGTGTAACCCTACAAAACCTGCCCTCCCCATTACATTGGGTTTGGAATACCTTTTCACATAGTTTTTCAGGACCTCCCCCAACCACATGTTACGCATTCTAGAGAAATCATGGACCCCCAAACGCGTCTCTTGAAGCAGGGCTATATCAGCTTTAAGCTTCTTAAGCTGACACAAAATCACCATGCGTTTATTGGGGGAATCGCAACCCTTTAACATTCCATAAAATCACTTGCATATAATGCAAGAAAAAATTGCATAAAGTACCTGTGTAATCTTACAGTAAAGAACGCTTTACTGTACTGTTGCTTTGAAACAGTAAGATTACAAACTAAGCCAGAATACATAAAATGACCCGTATACCTGAGGGTTTTGTGCCCAAGACAACAGGTCACTGACGACAGTGTAAGCCATCATGTCCATGAAATACTGCCCGAGATGATTCGAAAAAAAAAACATGATTTGCTTTGTTTCAATATACAGAAAAATAAAAATCCCGATAGGGTCAAAAGTAAATAAGTAGGTTGGCGCTCCAATGTAAACATAGGAATAAGAAGAATCCTTAACCACCCGACCGATAACCCCGACCTTGGTTCGGGTCTATCGATTTTATAAAAATCGATAAACCCAAGCTTTTCTCCCTATCTAAATCCCCTCACTTACCTGGTCCCCGCTGCGATGATCCAGCGTCGATCGCAAAAAAAAATACTCACCTTCTCCCCGCAGCTCCTCCGCACACGTCTTCCGTCTTCTTTCTTCATCCGGTGAGTGCAGTGATGATCACCGGGGTTTCCCGGTGACGTTGCTGCATGCGTCGGTGCGGGCGGGAGGCGGGGTGGGGAATTCAAAACTTTGTATTGAGTTCCTTTGCATTGAACTCAATACAAAAAAGCTGTATTGAGTCCAAAACAAAGAAATCCTTATATAATATATATATAATTGTATTATATATATATATTATATAAGCTACTGTACATTACATTATAC